>NC_143134.1:27083257-27386287 GCF_059928025.1 Delphinapterus leucas
TCAGCTGACCTTTAAGAACTTCAGACATTTTCCAAAGAAGAGTTTGATCTAGGGAAGGACATCAAGCTCCAAATTAAGGTGGAATATGTGGGAAAAAGGTCACTGGGATAGGGTTGCCAGGTAAAATACACCATGCCCAGATAAATTTGAACTTCATATAAATATGTAGTTTGGGAGACATACTTACAATCAACAAATATAAATCTGGCAACTTAACATTGCACTGAACCACTGCACAGATGACAGATGATTTTCAAAAGGAGGGTCATGGGGATATAAAAAAAGAATGTGAAACTCAGAGTTTTTTCTAGGGTAAGGATCAACAAACTGGCATGAGGGCCAAATCTGCTTTGTTCCTGTCTAAACAATGTTTCATTGAAACACTGCCACACCCATTCATTAAGTACAGTCCAAGGCTGCTTTCACTCTACAGTGGCAGCCTTCAGTAGTTGCAGGCCCACAGAGCCTAAATATTTACTATCTGGCCCTTTAACCAAAAAAAAAAAAAAAAAAAAGTCCCAGTTAAACTGCTAAAATTACAATTGTCATTCTAAATACTCACTATTTCCCATCTCTGATGAAAGGCTTCTTTCCATAGGCATGTCTGATATAAAGCTGAAAATATGTAGGCTTTTAAATAAGTAATAAATATTATTCTACTCAATGGATTTAAACATAAGGCAATATTGTCACTTTAAGAAAAATGAAAAGAGCTTTGATAATTTTTTCCATATGTACACATTTGTGTTTCACAACTCCAGACCACCTAATGCAAACTTTCATTTCTCAGCAAAATGAAGCAGAGAATATTACAAAAGACTCAGCGATGTCAAATCCATCCACCAGCTACATCTCCAATTTTCAGCACATTTCATGCCAGATGTGGCTCAATGTGGCTTAAAGAAGCAATTGTTTAATTCTCATGTGGAGAACTATTGTTCTAGAAGAATGAGGGCATTATAGGATTAATCTCCAAGTAGTAAGAAGAAAAGCTAGGTTTACAAACTCTGTATGACTCTGTATGTGCCAGTGAGTAGCTGGAAGTAAGCGTTCTATTGGAAGATAGGATTTTATTCCTCAGGAAACCAGCACACTCCTGGGACCCTGGGTTGAAGCCATTTGATGGGTGGATAGCATGAGAAAGGTCTGGCAACCAAAGTCACCCCATGATGCTGATGCAGACAGCTGGCAGGGACAAGATAAAGTTCACACAGTGACTTGAGGCTTTAAAACCTAGTCTGCAAACAGAAAGTAGAGAAGAAAATTCTATTTCTAATCTACCAGTGAAAGATGTGCATTTAATTTTCAGATTATGAAAGTATGGAAGGAGAAAGGCTGTGCTGTCATGAGTGACAGTGCTTCAGCCGCCAGGACTCCACTCAGAGGCTCAGTGATAAGTGAGACTGAGCCCAGACTACTGCCCACGCCATGGCCACAGACCAAAGAACACACGGGGAGGGGTTTCCTAATTGTGTATGGTAAATAACCCTGCATGCGAATCTTCCAAGCCACGATCTGGATAGTGTATTAGAGCAAAGAAGAAATAAAGAAAACAGGCAGGTTGACATTGAGGAGAGAGGACCAAATCAGTTTCAGTAGACTTGAGGCTCTGTGGACCTAGGGAAGGAGATGGTACAGAGTCCAACAGGAAAGGAGACAAGGAAGGCATTGGAGCTCTGCTCCTCACCAGAGCTCTCTAAATCTCAGTATCCACATTTTCTTAAAATTTATTTATTTTGATTTATTTTATTTTTGGTTGCATTGGGATCGTGGGCTTTCTCTAGCTGCGGCAATCGGGAGCTGCTCTTTCTTGCGGTGCGCAGGCTTCTCATTGCGGTGGCTTCTCTTGTTGCAGAGCACTGGCTCTAGGTGCGGGCTTCAGTAGTTGTGGCTCGCAGGCTTAGCTGCTCCGCAGCATGTGAGATCTTCCCAGATCAGGGCTCCAACCCGTGTCCCCTGCATTGGCAAGTGGATTCTTAACCAATGCACCACCAGGGAAGCCCTCAGTATCCACATTTTTAATATGAGAATAAAATCACGTGTATTTTATAGAAACACTTCCTGAAAAATGGTCATGGCTAGAAATATCATGAAACTTCAATAAATGGCTTATATTTAAAATTACTAACAGAAATAAATATAAGAATCTAATAAGAATATGTTTTATAACCTAATGCATTTTGTTCTTCACTTTATTTATTTTTTACATCTTTATTGGAGTATCATTGCTTTACAACGGTGTGTTAGTTTCTGCTTTATAACAAAGTGAATTAGTTATACATATATATATGTTCCCATATCTCTTCCCTCTTGTGTCTCCCTCCCTCCCACCCTCCCTATCCCACCCCTCTAGGTGGTCACAAAGCACCACCGAACTGATCTCCCTGTGCTATGCGGCTGCTTCCCACTAACTATCTATTTTACGTTTGGTAGTGTATATATGTCCATGCCACTCTCTCACTTTGTCACAGCTTACCCTTCCCCCTCCCCATATCCTCAAGTCCACAGTAGTGGATCCTTGGGTCATATGGTAGTTCTATTTGTAGTTTTTTTTGTTGTTTTTGTTTTTGTTTTTGAGGTACGCAGGCCTCTCACTGCTGTGGCCTTGACGTTGCGGAGCACAGGCTCCGGACGCGCAGGCTCAGCGGCCATGGCTCACGGTACCAGCCGCTCCGCGGCACGTGGGATCTTCCCGGACCGGGGCATGAACTCGTGTCCCCTGCATCGGCAGGCGGACTCTCAACCACTGCGCCACCAGGGAAGCCCCTATTTGTAGTTTTTTAAGGAACCTCCATACTGTTCTCCATAGTGGCTGTACCAATTCACATTCCCACCAGCAGTGCAAGAGTGATCCCTTTTCTCCACACCCTCTCCAGCATTTATTATTTCTAGATTTTTTGAAGATGGCCATTCTGACCGGTGTGAGATGATATCTCATTGTAGTTTTGATTTGCATTTCTCTAATGATTAATGATGTTGAGCATCCTTTCATGTGTTTGTTGGCAATCTGTATATCTTCTTTGGAGAAATGTCTATTTAGGTCTTCTGCCCATTTTTGGATTGGGTTGTTTGTTTTCTTGTTATTGAGCTGCATGAGCTGCTTGTAAGTTTTGGACATGAATCCTTTGTCAGTTGCTTCATTTGCAAATATTTTCTCCCATTCTGAGGGTTGTCTTTTGGTCTTGTTTATGGTTTCCTTTGCTGTGCAAAAGCTTTGAAGTTTCATTAGGTCCCATTTGTTTATTTTTGTTTTTATTTCCATTTCTCTAGGAGGTGGGTCAAAAAGGATCTTGCTGTGATTTATGTCATAGAGTGTTCTGCCTATGTTTCCCTCTAAGAGTTTGATAGTTTCTGGCCCACGTTTAGGTCTTTAATCCATTTTGAGCTTATTTTTGTGTATGGTGTTAGGGAGTGTTCTTGGATCACTCATTTCTATCCCAAAGATTTAATCTATAACATCATGGTCTCTAAGCTGTAGTTTATATTATGTTCGCCACGAGTTGCTGTGATGAAATGTTACTGTTTTTTGTCCTATAGTTCCTGTAGTTTCTTGTTGCAGTGTTACAAACTAATGTTTCCCAAAAGTAATTTTTGTATGAATAAACAAATAAAAGTGAGAAGCACTCCTATGAAGCCCTTATTAAATATTAAAGGATAAACAGTTCTAATTTAAAAATAAAAGAATTATAATTTTAAGTGCAATTTTTAATTTTTATTTATTTATTTTTTTGTGATACGCGGGCCTTTCACTGCTGTGGCCTCTCCCATCGCGGAGCACAGGATCCGGACACATAGGCCCAGCGGCCATGGCTCATGGGCCCAGCCGCTCCGCGACACGTGGGATCCCCTCAGACCGGGGCACGAACCTGCGCCCCCCGCATCGGCAGGCGGACTCTCAACCACTGCGCCACCATGGAAGCCCTTAAGTGCAAAATTGACTAATTGTGCTTTTTAAAACCTACTGTCAAATATTTTCCACAACAGTAAATCTAAGTTATGATAAAAAAATTCCTTGTGAAATCACACCTGACAAAATGAACTGTAATTAAGTATAATATCTCCTATCTAAACACATTCTTAAATAATTATTTCAATTTAAAATAAAGAAATTATCAAATGGGGTTGGAATTTGTCAGTTGGTTATCTCTCCATGAAGCACCGCTAAGTTTATTAAACCTTCATTAACGAGTGAGAACCACCTTGGCAGAATCTTAGTAGTAGTCAGAAACAGGAGTTGTGGGAACATATTTACAAGATTAGGGGTCTGAACTCCAATGGTTTAAGGTGGATTTTCAAGATGGGAATCTGACTGGGTTTGGGCAAAACTCATGGCATAATAGTTTTGATTTTGTGCTACAAAGGCAACTCAGTAGAGAAAAGATTGTCTGTTCAACAAATAGTCCTGGAGCAATTTGATCCTCGTGTAAATAAAAAATAAGTTTTCATTCATGTTTCACACTTTATACAAAAGTTAGCTCAAAATGGATTGTAGACCTAATTGTAAAACCTAAAATTATACAACTTTTACAATAAAACATAGGAGAAAATCTTTGTGACCTTGGGTTAGGCAAATATTTCTTTGATATGACACTAAAATCACAATACATAAAAGAAAAAAATCAATAAACTGGACTTCATCATGATAAAAATGTCTGCACTTTGAAAGAAGCATTCTCACAGTTAAGAAAATCGAAATAGGAGCCATGGGCTGGAGAAAATACTTGTAAGTAACATATTTGGTAAAGAACTTGTATCTATAAAGAACATATAAAGAACTCTTAAAACCCAATAATAAGATTTGAACAAACCAAAAGGAGATTGAACTAGTGATCAAAAATATCCCAACAAAAAAGTCCAGAACCAGATGACTTCACTGGTAAATTCTGCCAAACATTCAAAGAAGAATTAATACCAATCATTTTCAAAATTTTCCATAACATAGAAGTGGAAACACTTTGAAACTCATTTTAGGAGGCCAGCATTACCCTGATACCAAAACCAGAAAACGATGCCAAAAAAACAAAATCAATAAATGGCTCATATAATTACTAATAAAAATAAATACAAGAATCTAATAAGAACATGTTTTATAACCTAATGCATTTTGGGTCACCCATTTCTTTCCCAAAGGTTTAATCCCTGATGAACAGTAAACATAGATGCAAAAATCCTCAACAAGACATTAGCAAACAAGATTCTACAGTAATTAAAAGAATCATATACCTGAGCAACTGGGATTTATTTTAGGGATGCAAGGATTGTTCAATATCCACAAATCAATCAATGTGACACACTGCATTAACAAAATGAAGGATAAAAATCATATGACCATCTCAGTAGGTGCAGAAAAAAGGCACTTGACAAAATTCAACATTCATTTAAGATAAAAGCTTTCAACAAAATAGGTATAGAGGGACCATACCTCAACATAATAAAGGGCTTATATAACAGGTCCACAGCTAACATCATACACAGTGGTGGAAAGCTGAAAGATTTTCCTTTGAGATCAGGATCAAGACAAGGATGCCCACACTTTTATTAACCAAGGAGGTGAAAGACCTGTACACTGAAAACTATGACATTAATGAAAGACGTTGAAGAGGAAACAAAGAAAAAGATATTTTGTGCTCATGGGTTGGGAAAATTAATATTGTTAATATGTCCATACTACTCAAAGCAATCTACAGATTCAGTGCAATCCTCATCAAAATTTCAATGGTATTTTTCACATACATAGAACAAAAAATTCTAAAATTTGTATGGAATCACAAAAGACCCCAAATAGCCAAACCAGTCTTGAGATAGAAGAGCAAAGCTGGAGACATCAGGCTCCCTGATTTCAAATTATATTACAAAGCTATAGTAATCAAAACTATGATATATATTGGTATAAAAAAAGATACATTGATTAATGGAACAAAATAGAGAGACCAGGAATAAACCCACATGTATATGGTAAATTAATTTGTAACAAAGGAGCCAAGACTATACAATGGGGAAAGGACAGTCTTTTTAATAAATGGTGCTGGGGAAACTGGACAACCACACGTAAAAGAATAAAACAACATCACTGTCTTCCACCATACACAGAAATTAACACGAAATAGATTAAAGACTTGAATGTAAGCCCAGAAACCAGGCTTACATAAAACTCCCAGATGAAAACATAAAAAAAATCCTTCTTCACATGGATCTTGGCAATGATTTTTTTTTTTTTTTGGATATGACACCTAAAGCACAAGCAACAAAATAAAAAACAAACAAGTGAGTCTATATCAAATTAAAAAGCTTCTGAGGGCTTCCCTGGTGGCGCAGTGGTTGAGAGTCCGCCTGCCGATGCAGGGGACATGGGTTTGTGCCCCGGTCCGGGAAGATCCCACGTGCCGCGGAGTGGCTGGGCCCGTGAGCCATGGCCGCTGAGCCTGCGCGTCCGGAGCCTGTGCTCCGCAACGGGAGAGGCCACAACAGTGAGAGGCCCGTGTACCGCAAAAAAAAAAAAAAAAAAAAAAAGCTTCTGAGCACCAAAGGAAATAATAAACAAAATGAAAAGGCAACCTATGGAATGGGAAAAAATATTTGTGAACCACACGTTTGATTAGGAGTTAATATCCAAAATATGTAAGGAACTCATGCAACTTAATAGCAAAAAATCTAATAATCCAATTAAAAAATGAACAAAGAATCTGGAAAGACATTTTTCCAAAGAAGGTATTCAAATGGCCAACAGGTAGCACATAAAAGATGCTCAATATCACTAATTACTGGGAAATGGAAATCAAAACCACAAGGAGATATCACTTTACACCTGTTTGTATGACTATCACCAAAAACATAAGAGATAAGCATTGGCAAGGATGTGGAATAAAGGGAACCCCTCTGCACTCTTGGTGGGAAAGTAAATTGGTATAGCCTCTGTGAAAAGCAGTATGAGGTTACTCAAAAAATTAAAACTGGAACTTCCATGTGATCCAGCAATTCCACTTCTGGGTTTTTAGACAAAGAAAATAAAAACAATAACTCGAAAAGATATATGCACCCCATGTTCATTGCAGCATTATTTACTATAGCCAAGATATGGAAACAAAGTGTCCACTGATGAATGAATGTATAAAGAAAACGTATATATACACAATGAAATATTATTCAGTCATAAAAAAAGAAAGAAATCTTGACATTTGAGATAACATGGATGGACCTTGAGGGCATTATGCTAAGAAAAATATGTCAGATAGAGAAAGACGAATACCATCTGATCTTACCTATGTATGGAATCTAAGGAAAACAGAAACAAACAAATAAACAAAACAAGGTTCTAGATTTAGAGAACAAATTAGTGGTCGCCAGAGGTGAGGGATGGTGGTATGCATGAAATAGGTAAAGGGGATCAAAAGGTAAAAACTTGCAGTTATAAAATAAATAAGTTGTTAGAATGTAAACTACAGCACTGAGACTATAGTTAATAATACTGTATAGCATATTTGAAAGTTGCTAAGAGTGTAAATCTTAAAAGTTGTCAATACAAAAATAAAAAAAATTTTGTAACTATGTAAGGTGACGGATGTTAACTAGAATTCTTGCAATGATCATTTTGCAATATATACAAATTTTGAATCATTATGTGTACACCTGAAACTAATATAATGTTGTGTGTCATTATACTTTAATTTTTAAAAATAATAATACAAATTAAAAAAACCACCTTTTGAAAAAGTGGCCAAAAATTTTGAATAGACACTTTACCAAAGATATATGTAACGTAATTTAGCACATAAAAAGCTATTCTATATGATAGTCATTAGGGAAATGCAAACAAAAGTCACAATGGTATTCTTCTACACACCTATTAGATGGCTAAAATTAAAAAGATTAATGATAGCAAATGTTTTGTTTATAATGCCTAACCTGGAAACAACACAAATATTTATCAGTAAGTGAAAGGATAAACAAATTGTGGTAAATCCATATAGTAGAATAGTCTATGATAAAACAAATACATTATAGATAAGTGCAAGAATGTGGATTAATTACATGATAATTATGCAGTGGAAGAAACCAGGCAAAAAACAATATATACTGTATGACTCTATTTATCTAAAATTCTATATGCAAATTAACCTGATATCTAATGGCATCATGTCTAATGGTCAGTTGATGGGAAGAGCAAAGAGGGGTGGGAGGGCAAGTTTATAAAGGAACAATAAAAATCTTTGGGGAGATGGATATGTTCATTATCTTGATTGTGAGGATGGTGTCCTGGGTATATATATAGATTTGAAAGCATCAAATTGTACACTTCAAATATGTGCAGTTTATTTGAAATCAATTATATGTTAATAAATCTGTTTAAAAAAAGAAAATACCTCCCTACAAAAAAAGTTAAAATATTAGGTAATGAGCATTATTATTTTTCCTGAGTTTGAATCCCCAAATACACTTTGTTAAATGGTACTTTTCAGTAAAATATTCCAAGATGTCCTCCTTGGTCTTAAAAAAACAAACTTCTAAGGCACATTTTAAAGGGTCAGATAACGCACTCCACTCTGTGAACAAGTGTATCTTACACTAAGAAAAACAAACCATCTAGTATGCTAAGGAAAAAGGCTTGCAGACTTATAGACTAAAATGGAAACAGGAAGCTCATTGGAATTAACCAAATGCCTATTGAGAAAGAGCAGGACAACATACAGGAACCTTTCCTCTTTGCAGGAAAGTGGTGGAATAAAATAAAATAATTTTACTAATAAACATTCAACAAATCTTCCAGAAGACAGAACAAAAGCCATCCTTCCTGTCTTTAGATAAAACAGTCTTCTCCACGTACTTGAAAGAGTTGAAAGATTAGTGAAGGGGACCAGGAGGACATGCCGCCTCAAAAAATGCCACCTCAAAAAATGCCACTTTGGCATAAATATGTTTTTGATCTGAAAGCAATTGAAAATCAGCAGATGCAGGAAGAAATCTTCCCTCCCCTTTTCTCCCTAAAAGCAGGGCATGAATTTTCCCTGAGACCGTGGCCCCCTCTCCCGAACCAGGAAGAAGAGAGTGACTCTTGTCACCAGAGGTGGAGAATGGGCACTGAGATGAGTCTACATAAACAAACCTTATGAAAATAACACTTATCTCCCATCAGTTTCCCCATATATTTCCTACTCACTTTCCTCCAAACCCCCTTTCCTTTCTTAAAAATGGAATATAAGCCTCCAAGTCTAACTACTTCTTTGAGTTTCACTTCCTTCCTGTTGGACTCTTTCACACAGAAAATATTAATTTTAAAAATTTATGTTTTTTCTTCCATTATTCGGTCGTTTGTCAGTTTACTTTGCAGGCCCCTAAGAATAAACCTAAGAGAGTAGAGGAAAGAAATTTCCTCTCAGACATTAGCAATGAAGGGGAAAAAATGTTTTAGTAGTGACATGGGAATGAACTTTGGAGTTGGTCAAATCATCACAATGGTCACAACAGTCATCTATGCTGAGCAACCCTCCCTTGGTATTCTTGTCCTGCCTCTATTTCTCATGATATCTGGTAGCACTGCAGTGCCCAGGAAAGTAATGAGCTCTCTCCAAGGTGAGGCCTATATGCAGATATTATTTTATAAACTATTTCCATAATCTTGTTCAAGGTAAAGCCATAAAATTCACGTTCTAAGTTCAAAGGCAGCTTAGCTCACAGAGAAGACCTTTGAGAAAGCACAACATGCTTACGGATCTCTGGCATGGTATCAATGTCAGCCTCTATACTGTGTCAAATGCAATTCTGCACTCCCTCGTATTGACCAAACATGGGTAAAATACCTCTTCTGGTGCTTCCTTCTCTCTGATGATGTAGCTACCTGGGAACCTGTAAGAACTCACTAATACTATGCTTTCTAAGAGCAGTTTCTCCTCTCACTCAAAATTGTCCCCCACACGTTGTAGTTTTTCTTTAATCATGTGGATAGCTTCAAGATTAGTTTTTTGGTTTTTGGGTTTTGGTGTTTTTTTACAATGGGATAGCTTCATAATATATCTGAGAATACCCTTCCCAGTAATTCTAGTCTCCTTGATATCAGTAAGATATGGAAGAGAAAAACCTTTGTAAAATGGTGTTGAGGAAAATTACCCAAAAGCCTGAAAAAAGCTAAAGGGGCTTTTGCCCGTTCTTTCTTAGTTATGCTAGGGTTTGATTATTAGGCCTGCCTGCAGATTATCTGAATCTCTAGGCATGTACCTTTGCATCTTTGTTTAACTTGTTATTTACTATTGATAAAGGTATGCTGTAATTCTGAAGGGGTTGATGTTAATTTGTACCTTGATTTCTGTCAGATAGCAATACAAATAATCTCTCTTCAGTAGGGATGCAAATGATTCCTTTCTGATGGAAAATACAATTTCCAAAATTCAGAATGTTACCTGATTTTCCCTACAGAACATTAGCTATTTTTTATCTAAAATCAGTAATCCTATTTAAGAATTCTTCCAGCTACTATAAAAGCTTCTACCCCATCTAGTTCTTTTGAATCAGCACTACCATCATGCCAGTTCTCTTATTAATGGGTTCATTAAATCTGTAACATATACTCATTTTACATTTGCATGAGAGTCATGAGTTTAATTTATGAAAATGATACTTTGACAAAGAGCAATTAATTGTGAGTAGCACAATGTGCACCAGTCAACAAACCACGGGCACACAAAGTAAGGGCTACCTGCACGGACATACACACCAAAAAAACAGTTACTTTCAAATAGTATCTCTGCTATCTTTTCCCTGCTTTTATTTGGGTTCATAAGAGCTCAGATTTCCCAATACCTAGTAGATATGTTAAGTTTCTCTGTTAAAAATATGTAGTCTTATATTTGTTTTATGCTCATATATTATTTTTAATCAAAATTTTGGACTCTGCCCTTTTCCATAGGATAGTTAATGCCTAGTGATTTGAGGGTGGGTCTGATAACAGGCTCCTATCCAAAGCTGAGATTTATTCTGGAAAGTTTAAGCCTACAGCTCCATACTGTAGGTGCCCTTACACCTATACAACACTGAGGTGTCCTTACTCACCACCACCTCCCTGCCCTGCTTGTTCCCGCTGTCTGCCTGGAGAGAACCCTGGGGAGAACCTCCACCACTGCCCCACTCTTCTTTCTTTTTGGTCTTGCCCCTTTCTTGGGGAGATTGCTTGTACACTTCTGCTTTTCCTTCTCCCTTCCCTTTGCCCCTCTTTTACCAAGTCTAATCATACTCCTTTGATGGGACTATTTCCCTTGCAATCAACTTCATGGCAATTGTTTTGATTAGTGGCTATTGGCACCATTCTCTTATCAAAAAGAACTAATCAAACACTTGACCTGGTGGGTGGGGATCAATTCCACTATGATGAGCAAAGGAGAGCTGAGAGGACACTGATTTCATAAATGTACTCGTGAATGTTTTAGTTATAAAGAATTTTGTGTCCCTATACCATTTAGTAATTGTAGGCCTGTGAAACTGAATTTTAAATTAACAAAAACTGCATTGTTCAATTCAAAGGATATATTCTACTTGCTATTTTGTACCAAAACAAATGTTGAACTGGCACCAAAGATGAATAACACATCGTAGCAGCCCTCAGCGAGGTCACAGTCCAATGGAGTTGATAGGCATGTACATATAACATGAAAGATTTCTTTTACAAATATTGCAGAGGTATAAACCAGGTGAAATTAAGGCATAATTAGGGAGAAACACATGATTTAAGAATCTAAAAAGGCTTACTGGGGGCATTACATTTGCACTGGGCATTCAGTAATCAACTGGAATTTGGTGAGTCAAAATCTGAGTAGGGAGAAATGATATCCAGATGGGGAAGCAGGCTGTTAAAGAACTGAGAGCCTCTTTCTTTTCCAAGCCCCTAAAAATGTAACCTTTAGTGATAGTCATTACATAGATGTGTTATTATTCAAATGACTTATTTTTACTAAAAAAAATTTTTAGAATTGACTGAGGCTGTATGTAAATTAGATTCCCTCCAAAATGTCATCATCTTTTGATTTCGATCAAAAGAAGCATTTCTAACAACAAGGTCCTACTGTTTAGTACAGGGAACTATATTCAATATCCAGTGATAAACCATAATGGAAAAGAATAGAAAAAGAATATATGTGTATAACTGAATCACTTTGCTGCACGGCAGAAATTAACAAAACTTTGTAAATCAACTATATTTCAATAAAATTTTTTAAAAAAGAAACATTTCTAAATGTGTGCCTGGTTAAAGACATACAATGAAAACTATGATTTCCCTAATTTCAAAACAGTGTTTATCTCCCCTCTACAGCCTCCTTCTCTACCCACTGCAGTATGAGAAATATCACCCCAAGAGCAGCCGGGGACTAGAGCAGGAGGTGCAGCTGTGTGGTCTCCAAGAATACACCAAGTAGAAGCAGCATGAACTTATGTAGAACTTCTAGACAAATGTGGAATATTTGGCATTTTCTTTCGTCTTCTCAAATTGCTTCCAAAATCACCCATGTTCTACAAAATGAAAATTTCAAAGGTCACGTGGAACCTAGAAGATGAAAAAACAGAAGTGGCTTTGAGTCCCAGTTTTGACAACTGACTCTCTAACCTTTGGACTTTAATTGGTGAGATGAGATTTGGGTAGACGGAGTGGGCAGGTACACACCTGGATCGGGAGCTCTAGGGAGAAGCTGGTGCTGTATAAATAAAATTGGGCCCTATCAGAGAATGCAGGGTTATGGGAACCTACCTATTAAACTTCATGGAAAGGTTCAGGATTATAAAAGATCAACGAGGAAAGTGTGTGTGAAGAGAAAAAGAGCAGAGCCCAGGGCACAGGACTCATTCACAAGGTATTTCACCATGAAAAGAAGGTGGGGTAAGGGGGAGTAGAGGAGGGAGAATGGCAGCAAGACCCTTGAGAAGGGAGCTGGTGAAGGAAATCAGAAGATGCAGGATCCTGGAAGACACTGAGAGACTGAATATACAAAGGGAAACTGGCCAGGCCACATACAAAGCTAGAACTCTGACCCACAACCTGCAGTGACCTGCCCAGGAAACCAACCACTTACGTGTAATAACCAGCCCAACAGGGCAGTCTGCTATAAGTCAGACTTTTAACTCTATAAGCAATACAGGAAGGCAAACAATAACTTCTTTACCAAATGCTTAGGACTTGATTAATAATTGGCAGCTTCCCTAATTTTTGTCCCACTTCCATCATCGGACCCACCAGAGAAAGCCAAATATGCTCCCCTAAGTAGTCACATGGGATGCCCCCCTGCTAGTCAGGTGCCTCCCGCTTATCCACACCAACAGCTTCCACTCAGGGCCACCTGTACCTTCCCTTTCTTCCACTAGGAAACTTGCCTGCCCCTCTGTCTACCTTTGAGTCTCTGTCAAACACAAGTGACAGTGGCTGACTCCCTTGCTTTAGTGAATCAATAGCTTGTTCTAATTTGGTTGGTCTGCATCTGTTTCCACAACACAACAGATAAATGTTTTCAGAAGGTAAGAGTGTTGATGGGCTGAGTAAGATGAGGGAGAAGTAAGCCCCTTGTGCTTGGCAATATGGTTAGTCATTGGTGACGTTGTCATTTCACGTGAGTCCTGGAACAAAGGCCAGACTTGAGTCAGTTGAAGAGTTAAGAGAGGTCGAGAAGGTTGACACAACAAACATGGACAAATATTTCATGAACATTTTACTCAGAAAAGAAAGAGAATTTGGACAGGAAAGGATTGAAAATATATGTTTTATTTGTTTGTTTGTTTTACTGAATGAAAGATTCTTTAAATTCTACAGTGCTTTACAATTTTCCAAAGTTTCACTCATATGATTTCATATAATCCCATAACAACCCTTTATGTCCCCTATCCCTATAATGCCTCTTTTCCCTTCCCTCTCCACGTTGGTAACCACTAGTTTGTTCTCTATATCTGTGAGCCTGCTCCTTTTTTGTTTTATTCATTACTTTGTTGCATTTTTTAGATTCCACATACAAGTAATAACATAGAGTATTTGTCCTTCCCTGTCTGACATTTCACTGAGCATAATGCCTTCCAAGTCTATCCATATTGCTGCAAATAGCAATATTTCATTCTTTTTTATGGCTGAGTAGTGTTCCACTGTATATATATTCCAACAACAACTTTATCCACTTATCTGTTGATAGGTACTTAGCTTGTGTCCATATCTTGATAATTGTAAATAATGCTGTTATGAACATTTTGAATTAGTGTTTTTGTTTTATTTTCAGATATATACCCAGGAGTGGGATTGATGGATCATATTGTCATTCTATTTTTAGTTTTTTGAGAAACCTTCATACTGTTTTCTACAGTGGCTGCACCAATTTACATTCCCATCCACAGTGTATGAGGGTTCCCTGTTCTCTATATCCTTGTCAACATTTGTTATATTTTTTTGATAATGGCCTTTCTAAGCAGTGTGAGGTGATATCTCATTGTGGGTTTTGATTTGCATTTCTCTGATGACTAGTGATGTTGAGCATCTCTTCATGTACCTCTTGCCCATCTGCATTGCCTCTTTGAGCATCTTTTCATGTGCCTGTTGGTCATCTGCATTGCCTTTTTGGAAAAATGTCTATTCAGTTCTTCTTCCCACTTTTTATTTGGGTTGTTTTTTTTTTTTTTTTTTTTTTGATGTTGAGTTGTATGAGCTGTCTATATATGTTGGGTCTTAACCCCTTATTGGTCATATCATTTGCAAATATATTCTCCCATTCAGTAGGTTGTCTTTTCGTTTTGTCAATGGTTTCCTTTGCTACGCAAAAGCTTTTAAGTTTAATTAGGTCCCATTTGATTATTTTTGCTTTTGTTTCCTTTGCTTTAAGAGATGGAGCTGAAAACATATTGCTTCAATTTATGTCAAAGTGTGTTTGGCCTATGTCTTCCTCTAGGAGTTTTATAGTATCCAGTGTTACATTTAGAAATTTAATCCATTTTATGTTTATTTTTGGATATGATATTAGAGAATGTTCTAATTTCGTTCTTTTACATGTAGCTGTCCACTTTTCCCAGAACCACTTACTGAAGAGACTGTCTTTTCTCCATTGTATATTTTTACCTTCTTTGTCATACATTAATTATATGCAGGTTTAGTCAGTTCTGGGTTTTTATTTTGTTCCATTGATCTATGTGTCTGTTTTTGTGCCTGTACCATGCTGTTTTGATTACTGCAGCTTTGTAGTACAGTCTGAAGTCAGGGAGCATGATCTCTCCAGCTCTGTCATTGTATCTCAAAACTGCTTTGGCTATTCAGGGTCTTTTGTATTTCCATACAAATGTAAAACATTTTTGTTCTACTTCTGTGAAAAATGCCACTGCTATTTTTAATAGCAATTGCATTGAATCTGTAGATTGCCTCGGGTTAATATGGTCATTTTAACAATATTAATTCTTCCAATCCAAGAACATGGTATATCTTTCCATCTGCTTGTGTTGTCTTCAGTTTCTATCATCAGTATCTTAGAGTTTTTGGAGTACAGGTCTTTTACCTCCTTAGGTAGGTTTATTCCTAGGTATTTAATTCTTTTTGAAGTGATGATAAATGGAATTGTTCCCTTAATTTCTCTTTCTGATAGTTTGCTCTTAGTGTAAAACAGATTTTTTGAAAGATGGGAAATACTAGATCATGTCTATGCCATGATGGGAATAATTCAGTTTAGAGAGGAATATTGGTGATTCCAGAAAGGGCACAACCAGTTGAAAACATGATGGTGTTAAGTGGGCAAGAGGCCCAGAGCAGAAACCAAAAGATTTGTCTTTGACAGGAGGAGAGGAATGTCACCTTTAAAGAGGGTGAAGATGCCTGAAGTTGGCAGTAGTAATGGAGGACTCATTGTGGGGAGAAAATGTTTCTATTTTCTTAATTAAGTATGAAGTAAAGCCACCATCTGAGAGTGAAAGGGAGGCTAGTTGGTGGGATGTTTTCACAGACATTTAGAAAGCAACTTACTGGAAAGTGTAGTAGGATCGCACAGGACAATTAATTGTCCATTTCTTATTAGTGACCAAAAATTGAAAGTCAGATTGATCAGTCCAGTGATGAGGTTTGTTCCATCTTCTTTTCTTCCAAGCTCAGAAAGTTTCACATTGGTGTTAGGTAGGGTTGGGTTTAAGGGGAGGCAAATATATGGAGGCAGAAAGGATCTAAAGGGTTAAGAGTATTTGTAAGGAAGAGCTTATAATGTTGTATAACGGAGTCTAACCTAAGCAAGGAGGGAAATAAAGGCAAGAATTATTGAAAAACAGTCACAAAGTGCTGGGTCTGGCTTCCCAGTGAGATAGGAAAATTGGAGGTAGGTATTCTGAAGCTTTTGAGCTGGAAGGATAGAAAATGTAGTTGAAATGTGAACTATTTAATAAACATATTTTGGAAATGGCACATATTCTGGTGATGATCACAACTCTAAGGGTGTGATACAGTGGAAACTGATAGAGGAGGTAAGGAAATGAAAGGACAGGGAAGTAGCATAGACATAGACACTTGACATCATAATTAAAAGTATTATAGGCTATATAACAAATAATGATCTCAGTTCCAAAACTCAGGAGTGCAGGAAATGTTACAACAACATTCTATGTTTTTATTTTCCATAAATCCACTCAAGTAAGATTCCAGGCTTCCATGGCCAAGGTGGGAGAAGGTGAGACCCCCATCATTCTTGCCCCTCCCTCCCTCCAACCAGAGTCACACCAAGGTTCCAGCTGCTCTTGCAATGAGTTCTAATGAGTCCCCTCCTGCAGGTACAGCCTCTGCATGTACACACACTGCCCATCTTTTGAAATCTTGCTACCTCCTCAGCTTTCCTATCCCTCTCTCCTCTTTCTCCCTTAACTGCTCAGACACCAGACTTGCTCCTGAAGACTCAGTTCAGGCTTCTCTTGCATTAAGCCCTGCAGAGAGACCCAGGCAAGGAATTACAAATGGGTTACCAGAATAAATGAGAGAGGAGGGGAAAATGCAGGAGAAAGAAACAGAAATTAACGTTTCAATAAATTATTTTAACAAAATTAGTATAATCTTGGTGTTTGTGAGTATATATGGTATACTTTGAATACAGGAGGCATACTCCAAAATGTAAGTTGGCGTCTGTTTAGATAAGTGAATAAGAGCTTTTGAAGTCTCATTATGGCTTTTCAAGTGCCTGTACAAAACTCTAAGCATATAATGGCTACATAATCAAATATTATTATTTATTTTATTCATTCATTATTTTTAGTCCAAAAGTCATTCTTTCCTACTGACAAATTGACAGAAGAAAACTGAAAAGAAATGCCATTTACTTTAAGCTTGTATTCAACTTTAGTATTTATGATAATTACAATATATCCATTCAATCAAAGGAAGCTCCCCACAAAGGAAGGAGTTATAATTTAAAAAAGAAGCCCCTTTATGTCCCCTGTTTCTTGTTTGTAAAAACAATAAAGGTTTTAGTCTCCTAGGTCTTCCCTGAGTCCAAAGAGGAGGCTCAAGCAGTTAATAAGACAATAGATTCACAGGACTCCTAGTTCCTCCTGAAGGGATATGAATAACAATCTGATGCATATCTTTGAGTTGTTCCACAGAAACTAAGACCCCCACCCAGGTGGAGGATGGTGACTACACCCTGATCATAAGGGTGTAGACCCCAGACTGGTTGGAACCAGAAGGTTGAGATTCTGGAGACATCACCCTGTTACCTCACTAACAACCAATCAGAAGAAAGTCACATACCCTGCAACCCTCACCCCTAATTTTGCCTTTAAAAATTCTTCCCTGAAAGCCATTAGGGAGTTCAGGCCTTTTGAACACAAGCCACCAGTTCTCCTTGCTTGGTCCTCACAATAGACCTTTCTCTGCTCCAAACTCAGATGTTTCAGTTCTTTTGGCCTTACTGTGCATTAGGCATATGAACTTGGGCTCGACAACACTACCATGATGATACTGTTTTGAGAGTCTCTGAAGGAAGAAACATATAAATATGGGCAGGATCTATGTCCCTGCAGCATATCCAGTAACCATGAAAGAAGGAAGGAAGGAAGGAAGGAAGGAAAGAAAGAAAGAAGGAAGGGTGGAAGGAAGGAGGGGAAAGAAAAATGAAAAGAAAAGAAAATTAAGAAAGAAAGAGGAAGTAAGAGAAAGAAGGTAACTTAGATACAGAGGGAAGAAGCAAAAAACTGAAACAGAAGTCCACAATTTGACCCAAATGGAAATGCAAAATTTATTGAAAGAACTTATGCAGCAAACAGATAAAACGGTGCTGATTGGCTTTTGTGCTTCTACAACATAGGCTTTGAATTATTTTTAACATATTCTGAAATGCACCTTAATGGCCTTAATCAATACTGGGTCTGAGACTACAGTTACGCTTGGGGTTCCTACTAAATTTAAACAAGGTGCCAGCTCTAACCTTGGGGAAATTATTGAACACACAATAGAGGAGACAAGTTATATCTTACCTTAATCATAAGACCTATTGTCTTGCCAAAATTTCCCATAGTTATCATGCCTTTTTCCCTAAAACAACTCATAGTGGGCATGGACATTATGATTCATTGAGTAATAAAATTAAATGAAGACTGGCACTTACAAATTGTCATGACAAAATGGGACCCTATGGTCCATCTCTTCAATCAAAATAGTTAATATGTCCCAATGTAAATGAAACTCAACCTTCAAGGATTATCCCCACTAAGTCACCACAGAACAGCCCAGTTTGTCCTGTTCTTATGCTTGGAAAGAATGAATGGTGCTTCATGATGGATTACCACAACCTTAATGCCATGGTACCATCCATTAAATCCCCTATGCCCAATACTATTGAAATTACAAACTCTATCAAATCAGAAACTGGTAATCATTTGGCTAATATAGATGTGGTCAATATGTTCTATTCAGTGTCTCTTTCAAGTCCCTTAGGCAGTTTGCCTTTATCTCCATAGGGACACCTTCATTTGGCTACCCATGGGGTATCTCACTTGCTCTGCCATTTTAAGTAATCTTTACAAACAGGATCTTAACTGCATCCAACTTTCTCAAAGAGCACAATTATGTCATCACACTGGTGACATCCTCCTCCCAGGAGATTCATTTAGCACACTCATTAAGGATTTTCTCCTATTCCATAAGTCGCCCTTTCATTTTGTTGATTGTTTCTTTTTCTGTGCAGAAGCTTTTTAGTTTGATGTAGTCCCACCTGTGATTTTTGCTTTTGTTGCTTGGATATTCATTATTCTTTTTCTCTAGAACTTTCTTCACTACATTGTCCTTTTTATTTTCACATGTATTTTGCAATCATATTACCAACTCCTTTGGAAAACCCTATAGAATTTTTATTGAGTTTCCTCAAGCCTACAGATCAATTTAGGAGAACTGACATTTTAAAAACATTAAGCCTTTATATCCATGAACATGGGCTAAATCTTCATCAAGTTTGTTTATATGTATTTCATTAAACTTTTTATAGTTTTCCACATTCAAGGATTCCACAGTATTGCTAGTTTTATTCCCAGGTGCCTTCTTGTTTTAGTTATAAAGGATGTATTATTTAAAACTACGCATTCTCATTGTTGCTGTTGTATAGAAAAGCTACTGGTGTATGTGTATTAATCATATGTCCTGTCATTTTTATAAGCTCTGCTTTATTAATTTTAATATTTTCAACTGTAAAATACCTATTTCACTTGGTTGTTATGAAGTTAAAACGAGGAAAACTTATATAAGCTATCTGGATTTGTAAGGGTACACTATTAACTCCCGGTTTCCTTTGCTCAGAGATATGCCCCTTGGTTGGTGCTAAATGAATTTAGGAGTCCAGGGCTCTGGAAGGACTCTCAATTAAGTATTCATTTTTCCAAGGCAGTAAAAAAAAAAAAGCAAAAATTGTGTGCCCTTTTACCTGTGAACCTCATACCCTATAAGGTTGGCTGAACTGCAGAAGTCTTTGTCTTTGAGTAATGTGCTTTGGATTTCACCAAATGAGCTGAGCCTCTAAGAGCAACCACTCACCAATCGGTACTAATTTCACTGAAATACCTTTCTCACAACCCAGCAGGGCAGCATGACTTGATGCATTCTTGCATACACATTTGCATACAATGAATATAAGATCCACATTTCAAAAGTTTACAGCCTTTTTTCCACTTTTTCACACATAAAACACACAAAGGAACCCAAAACTCAAGAGATTGCATAAAAGAAAAAGCTTTTATCTTTGATATTACAGACTTTTCAGAACCAAAGAATAATAACAGTAATAAAAACATCACTTTAACTCAATATCAGCTTTCTTACAAAGAAATACTGTATAACTGCCTGTGAGGATAAGAGTAACAGTGAAGTATGTAGCAGAGTAAGGGAGCGAGGTTTTAGATGTTACAGCCCCAAATTTGTCTAATGTATCACATGTATATTGAAGACCAGAATACAGACTTTTCATCTCTTCAAACTATTCTTCCTTCCAAAGCCAAATTTACTGATTAAAATTTCAGTGTCTTCAGCATAACAGTTAATTATAGATTATTGATAAACATGAATTATTTTGTACATTAAGATTCAATCAAGGACCATGGTTATCAGGGGTTCTTCCCAAGGAACATCTTTGCTCATCTTTGAAAATGTTAATGGTTTATGCTTTTACAAGTATTATATTAAGAATCATCATCATTGAAATCAATACAAGTTAATACGTAATTGGCTGACTTTCAAAGCTAATAATATTAAAAATATTTTTAAACTACATAAATAGTTATAGTCTTCATAAATACTGATTATTTTAGTTAAACAAAAAAAACAATGTTTCTGCTTTAGTTGAAAACAAATTGAAGAAAAGCTTTTTATATTACATTCAAAATTTAATTATAAATACAAGTTTGTTATGTAAGTATATTTTTATAATTTTTATATTACATATATAATTATATATTTTTATTTTTCAGAAATATTGTGATACTCCAGAATTTCAAGTATTAAATAGAATTCACTCCTCTAAGGTTTTACCATTTGAGGCCGTTAACTCACTGACCAATGTGAAAGGCAGTAAAACACTTTTTTGTAGCTCTTCTTGTCACCATTTTCCTTCTCAAAAATGAAGTCTCTAGCTTGTTTTCTCTGTTTTTCTATAAAGAAAACATATATACAAGAAATACTATATATATATTTGAGACACATTACAATCAATGAACAAATATTAATACATAATTATTAACTAAAGTCCATAATTTACATTAAAGTTCACTGTTTGTTCTGCACATTCTATAGCTTTGGCAAAAGTATAATGATATAATCCACCATTATATATATGGCCTTAAAATCATCTATGCTTCACCTTCATCCTGCCCTTGCCTCTAACCCCTGGCAAACCACTGATCTTTATGCTGTCTCCATAGTTTTGCCTTTTCCAGAATGTCACTTAGTTGAAATCATATAGTGTGCAGCCTTTAAGATCATTTCTTACACTTTGCAATATGCTTTTAAGGTTCTTCCATGTCCTTTTATTGCTCATTTCCTTGTTTCTTTAAATGGCTGACTAATATTCCATTGTCTGGATGTAACAGTTTGTTTACCTACTGAGGACATCTTGTTTCCAAGTTTGAGCAATTATGAATAAAGTTGCTATAAGCATTCATGTGCAGGTTTTTGCGTGGACATAAGTTTTCAACTCATTTGTGTATATATGAAGGAGTGCAATTGCTGGATTACATGTTAAGATTTTGTGTGTTTTGTAAGAAACTGCCAAACTGTCTTCCAAAGTGGCTGTACCATCTTGCATTCTCACCAGTAATGAATAAGAGTTCCTGTTGCTCCACATCCTCATCAGCATTTGGTGTTGTCAGTGTTTGGATTTTACCTAATTCTATAGGTATGCAGTAGTACATCACTGCTGATTTAATTTATGATTTCCTAATGACATATGGTGTTAAGCATCTTTTCATACACTTACTTGCCATCTGTATATCTTCTTTGGTGAAGTGTCTCTTCAGTTCTTTGCCCCTTTTTTAATTGGTTGTTTTCTTATTGTGGAGTTTTAAGAATTCTTTGTATATTCTGGAAATCCGTCCTTTATCAAATATGTTTATGCAAATATTTTTATCAGTTTGTGGCTTGGCTTTGCGTTCTATTAACCGTATCTTTTGCAGAACAGAAGTATTTTAATGAAGTCCTGTTGCATTTTATATTGAGTTCTATGATCCATTTTGAGATCCATTTAATGTATATGAAAAGTGTAAGGTCTTTGTCTAGATTCCTTTTTTTTTTTTATTGCGTGTAGCTGTCCAGTTGTTCCAGCACCAAAATTACACAAGAGAAATAGACAATCTCAATAGGCTTATATCTATTAAAGGATTTGAAACTATAATTAATAACCTGCCAAAAAGAAAGCACTAGGGCCAGGTTGGTTCACTGGTGAATTTTAACAAATATTTTAGGGAAAATGTATGCTTATTCTCTAAAAATAGAACTAGAATGAATACTTTCTAACTCATTCTATGAAACCAGCATTACCCTAATACCAAAAGCATACAAAGCACTACAAAAAAAAAGGAAAAATTCAGACAAATGAATGTAGTTGCAAAAATCCTGAACAAAATATTAGTCAATCAAATCCAACAATGTATAAACAGAATTATACACCATGGGCAAGTGGGATTTATTCCAGGTATGCAAGGCTGGTTCAACATAAGAAAACCAACTAGTGTAATTCATCATATAAACAGGTTAAAGAAGAAAAACTATATGGTCCTATTAATAGATACAGAAAAAGCATTTGACAAATCCAGCATTCATTCATGACAAAAGCTTTCAGTAAACTAGAAATAGAAGGGAACTATTGCAACTTAATAATGAGAATTTACAAAACACTTACAGCTAATGTAATATTTATTAGTGAGAAACTAGATGCCTTCTCACTAAGATTAAGAACAAGGCAAGGATATCGCCTCTTAACACATTTTTTCAACATTGTCCTAGAATTAACAGCTAATATAATTAGACAAAAAAAAGGAAATTAAAAGTATATAAATTGGAAAGTAAGAAATAAAACTGTTTTTGTAGATGACATGATCATCTATGTAGGAAATCTCGCAGAATCAACAAAAAACTTTGAGAACTAATAAGCAATTATAGCAAGGTTGCAGGATACATTTTTCACGTGTACAAGTTAATTGCTTCCCTGTATACCAGCAATGTACAACTGGGTTTTGAAATTAAAAACACAATATCATTTACATTAACACCCAAAAATGAAATACTTAGATATAAGTCTAAGAAAATATGTATAATATCTATATGAGGAAAAACTACAAACCTGTGATGGAAGAAATCAAATAATTTAAATAAATGGAGAGATACTACATGTTCATGTACAGAACGATCAAAATTGTTAAGATGTCAGTTCTTCCCAACTTGATCTACAGATTTAATTAATCCCAATCAAAATCCCAAGTAATCTTGTGGATATTGAGAAACTGATTCTAAAGTTTATAAAAACCCAGAATGGCTGACACAGTATTGAATGGAGAGAACAAAGTTGGAGGATTAACATTACCCAAAATCAAGACTTACTATAAAGTTAACAGTAACCAAGACAGTGTGGTATGGACAAAAGAATAGACAAATAGATCAATGGAACTGAATAGAAAGCCCAGAAATAGACCAAGACAAATGCAGTCAACTGATTTTGACAAAGGAACAGAGGCGATATGATGAACAAAGATAGTCTTTTCAACAAACAATGTTGGAATAACTAGAAATCCACATGCAAAAAAAAAAAAGTGAATTTAGAAACAAACCTTACACCTTTCATGAGCATTAAGTCAAAATAGAGCACAGACCTATATATAAAACACAAAGCTATAAAACTTCTGGAAGATAACATAGAAGAAAATCTTCTAACACTACAACACTCTGGAAAAGGCAAAACTATGGAGACAGTAAAAAGGTTAGGGGTTGCCAGGAATTAGGGACAAGAAAAGGAATGATGAACAGGTAGATTACAGGAATTTTTAGGGCAGTGAAACTATTATGTACGAGATTGTAATGGTCAATACATGTCATTACACATTTATCCAAACCTATAGAATGTACAACACAAATAGTGAACTTTAATGTAAAATTTAATTAACAACAATATATCAGTATTGATTCATCAATTGTAAAAATGTACCACTAATGAAAGATGTTAATAATTGGGGAAAAGGGAATGGGGCGTTGGCAGGAGAATAGAAAAATGGAATCTCTATATCTGCTTACTATTTCTGTAAACCTAACACTGCTCAAAAAAATAAAGTTTCTAATTAAAGAAATAGTGGCAGAGAGAGTTGTAGATTTGTAGCAAAGTGCTGATTCATGAAGGTTTTAGAGATTTAACAAAAATGCAGTAAGTGATTGCTTAGGGCTAGGAGGTTTGTGGGGATAGTAGGGTGATAGGTATGGGATTTCTTCTTGAGGTGACAAAAAAGTTTTAAAATTAACCGTTGTGATCATTGCACATACCTGTGAATATACTAAAAACTACTGAATTTTACACTCTAAATGGGTGAGTTATAATCATATGTGAATTATATCTTAATAAATCTGGCCAAAATATTAAATGGCCTAGATCTGTGTTATTAAATTAAATAAACAGCACTTAATCGTTTTTCTATTGCTGAAGTGTATGCTGTAAGGTTCTAACATCTGACTTCTTCCCAGGAAGTCAATAATGTTTAAAAGTATTAAATTTCAGGGCTTCCCTGGTGGCGCAATGGTTGGGAGTCCGCCTGCCGATGCAGGGAACACGGGTTCGTCCCCCGGTCCGCGAAGATCCCACATGCCACGGAGCGGCTGGGCCCGTGAGCCATGGCCACTGAGCCTGCGCGTCCGGAGGCTGTGCTCCACAACGGGAGAGGCCACAGCAGTGAGAGGCCCGCGTACCGCAGAAAAAAAAAAAAAAAAAAAAGTATAAAATTTCAGAGTTAGTATCATTTTTTTACAGATTTCAATGACAAGAGAATCACAGATGCAAGGGCCAAGAGCCATTAAAATAGTTTCCTTCCAGATCACGGACTAATGAATAAGATTTCCAAATGTCAATATTAATGACATGGAAAAGTATACAATATTAATTTGGAGTGAAGCTGTCAGCATTTGTTTTTGAATGAAAACGATTACAAAACCCTCTTCCCCAAACATACACGTACAAATGCAGAAGAGTGAATCCTCCTTTATGAAGCTACCAATTCAGCAGCCTTCAATGAAGGGCATACAAAAGATGGAGCGCACTACAAATATCCATGTTGCCACCACCTCAATAACAGAGGAGTGGCTTTATCATCCGAAGTAATCGAAAGAAAGAAAGAACAGATGGACATCTAGTTTATGGGGACTCACACAATAAGCATCACCCTAGGTGGAGGGCTTGCCACGAATAGAAATTAGGTGTTAGAAAGAAGGAACATGAGAGCAACAGAGAGGAAGAAGGTTTGGAGAAGGGATACTCAATTATTTTATTCGGTTGTTTTATTTTGTGGTATATGTCTGACAAACTGATTGCACAGAATTGCATTCTCTTACTGAGTGAAACTAATTAGTGTAATTATTTTAAATTGAGGCTATCTTATAAAAAAGCTGAAGAACTAAAACCACAAAAAAAGATTTCTTTTGATTCTTTTAAAATATCCTATGAAAACCTAGCTTTTAATAGGGACTTTAGATCACTGTTATTTGGGGTATTTTGTATACTTTCTTCTATAGTTTCTAATTCACTTCTGTTTCATCAAGTGAAAAATTACATTTCATTGTACTTGTGCTCCATTTGTGCTCCATATAATATCTTCCCACCCTTGTTTTAGTGTTATCTAAGATCTTGGGAGATTTAAATCAAAAACATGTGGATGGTTTTGGACTCTAAGCTTGGAGCATCAACCAATTATGTTTGAATTCACGAGACTGAAACAGCTATTGGCAACAGTGTAACCAAGAGAGGAGATCCCTTCTTACACCTCACACATGTACATTTCGCATGAGTGCCTTTACTGTAGCTTTATGACAAAGATGTTTAAGCGCATGGTAATTAAAAAAAAACAACACTTTGGTGCTCTAAATTCTTGTCATATTCTTCAAACTTATTGTCCTAAAAATATTTGTATAAACAACTGAATTTCAAAGGCATATTTTTAAAACTTTCTTATTATATATGCATATAGATCAACTTCTTATACACTGTAAGCTGTAAGATGGAAGAATTTCTGCATCTAAGTGCATGCTTCTTTTCTTAGACATATTTGCACAATCATTGCAGGCTAAAATTGATGGTGCTCCTGAATGCAAGTTCCCTATAAGGTAAAATTCAGTTTCCTGTAGTTCATTCCTATAATCTATAAATATTGAAATGAGGTAACTAGAAGGTAAATTCATTTAAAAATTTAACTCAATTATTTTTGTAGCACATTGAATATTGTTTATTAGCATATATATTTTAAGGCACTGACTTAACATAGGAATGATTCCCAGGGTGAAAACATGTATGTGATGTTTTAGAGAATAAAACAAAATTACTTTTATAACATATGTATATATATAAATGCATATATTAGCCAATATCCATTTGTAAACCTTTATTCTATTCAGACTTAATATTCCACTTCCAAAAAGATATGTCCATGTAAAGTTAATAAAGCTCAACTCTTAAAACATGTCTATGTGTGTAAAAGACACAAAGGTGCACTATACACCAAATTCAGTTATTTAAATTTGTATTTCATATATAAATTGGACTACACTGTATTATGTAATACTCCATAGGTACTGAATAAGTGATAAAAACTAAAAATAATATTTATCTAGATGATATTATTGACCGGAAGGTATGTCCTGAATTATTATAAATATTTCAAGAGGAGGAGGATTATCTATAAAACCTTTTCATCTGAAGTCCTGGGTCTTATGATATGGATAGAACTTTATCTAAACATGTATAGTTTCCTGATTTCCTTTGAAAAAATTGGTAAGAAACTCTTTGAAAAGAAGAAACAAACAAAACAAAACAACAAAAGCAAGGGGCAAGTTAAAACAGTTTATGTTGCTCTTTGTTTTACTAGATCTTATTTAATTTAAAATCAATTTGAAATCTCTAGTAATATGTAATGTTTACTTAAGTAGAAGCAATTAGACAAATAGTGTTTTAAGTACAGATGTGCCCAGCCACTCTGGTAATTCATTTTAAAGACGCCTTAAGATAATAGGCTGAGATTTCCAAATAGATTTAGTTAGAGGAGGGCTAGCTAACAAAGTCACTTCTAAAAGTTTGTGCTCTGATATTACAAACACCAATATAAAATATTGCCTATTATCTTTAGATCTCAATTTTGCATTAAGTTTTGGATGTATAACTGTAAAAAGCCACTTTATAATTCAGTGATATTTGGGGGCAAACTTAATAATATTTTTTCCAGAAAAAAATATAATGGAAGCAAAAACTATCTATTCAATTGGAATTTTTAAATTTTAGTCACAAAATTAATAGAGGCGCATAGTTTAAAAAGTCAAATAGCACTAAAATGTTTACCTTGAAAATTAGCTTTTCACAGAAGCTGTGGAACTTGGGCAAGTCATTTACCTGCCTGTGCTTCAGTTTCCTCATCTGTAAAATGGGGATAATAATATGTCAGATTCACAGAGGTGCTGTGAGGATTAAATGAATTAACGTGTGTGAAAGCCTTGGTACAATGCCTGGCCACAGCAGGATATTTATAAATTCAACTGTTATTACTACTGTCCCCACTCTCAGAAGTAATCGTCTCGATTCCCATAAACAGCCTCTGTCTCTTTCAGAACGGAATTTTTCCTCCTCCTCTCAAATAAATGCAAATCTGTTTGAGGGGAAGCACAGGATATGCATTCATATTTAGTTGAAGTTAAAATTTCAAAATTTGGAACACATCTACCTGATTCCTTTTTCTCATCCTTCTTGATAGAATATGGAATGCTTGTTTCCCTGTTTGTCTAATCCAAAATATTCAAAACACTTTCAAGGTCTGTAGAGAACAGACTTGTGGTTGCCATGTGGGGGGGGGGTAGGGGGAAGTACTGGGAGTTTGGGATTAGCGGATGCAAAGTCGTATATATAGGATGGATTAACAACAAAGTGCTACCGTATAGCACAGGGAACTATATTCAATATCCTGTCATGAACTGTAATGGAAAAGAATATGAGAAAGAATGCATACATATATATATAAAACTGGATTACTGTGCTGTATAGCAGAAATTAACACAACATTGTAAAGTCAACTATACTTCAAGAAGATAAATTAAAACAAAAAACTCTTTCAGGGTCTGAATAATAATCATCTTTCAGAATTGAGCCTGAATTTACAGCTGGACTTACACATATATCTTTCTATCTCAAAATACATTTTATAGAGGTAAGTCATTGTCTCAGTTTTTGTTGTTACTTATAAGATTATGTTTTGATAGAGTTTGTATGGAAATACCATGTGGCATAACTGCCTATTTCACACCCTAGGAGGTGGGAAGGGTATAAGGACCCATCATCAACCCAGATTCTCATCTGATTCAACGAATTGGCATTTCAGTCTCATAAGCAACATTTGAAATTTTTACTGCAAGCAACTAATGGGATGAAGAACAACACAAGTAATCAAATCAAATAAAGGCATCTGATGGAGTGGGATCCCAGGGTCCCACCCCACAGCTTTTTATGGAGAATTTTGTTTTCATGGAAAAGCCAGAATTCTGTAGGGATGGAGTTTCATGATCAGAAAGTAAAGAAAAACCTCTATGTATTATTAATATCAACACACAAAATAATATAACTGCATTACACATTTCTCAATTCATAGCATGTATGAACATGTTTGGGGAAGGTTATTGAAATTCTCTAAATCACTTTGATATCCTTAAGTTTCTTAAGGCATTTATCAAAACTCCACTTCTTTGTTGCTTGAGTCAATAAAAATCTGACTCAACTTCTATTTTAGGTCACAGATTTTTAATGGAGTAAACCAGGATTTCCTTCATAATGAAACTACAAGGCCTGCACTATACGGCAATACAGTAAACTCTGAATTATAGATGCTAAAATTCCTTTTGTCAGTTAGGAGCAGCGTAATTCTTTGTTGGGAGCAACATAATTGGAGAATTTTTCTTAAGAAAAGGAGAATTTATTAAATCATCTCATGGGCTCGCAGAATCAATAAGAGGCTGAAGGACTGGGCTTGGGAAATAAGTAGAAACTAAATACCCCTGGATCAAGGGTGGGAGTGGGTGAGGGGGCAGGACCATATTTGCCTTTTGGTTGGACCCTGCTGCCCCCTTTATTTTTACCTGTTCAGGACCAACTGAGAGCTACCAATCCTCTTATTTTTAGTTTTTTTTGAGGAACCTCCCCTACTTCTGGGTGTATAGTTAATGGAATTGAAATCAGGATCTCATTAAGATTTCTGCACTCCTACATTCACTGCAACCATCTTATTCACAATAGTCAAGATGTGGAAGCAACCTAAATGTCCATCAACAGATGAATGGTTAAAACATATGTGAGATATATATAACGGACTATTAATCAGTGCTAAAAAAGGAGGAAATCCTGCCATTTGTGACAACGTGAATGAATGTGGGAAACATTATGCTAAGTGAAATAAGTCAGACACAGAAGGACAAATACTACATGATACCACTTATGTGAGGAATCTAAAATAGTCAAATCACAGAAGCACAGAGTAGAATGGTGGTTGCCAGGGGCTGAGGGGAGGGGGAAAAGAGAAGGTGTTAGTTAAAGGGAACAAAGTTAGAGTTATGCAAGATGAATAAGTCCTAGAGATCTTCTGTACAGAATAGTGCCTCTAGCTAGTAACACGGTACTGTGCTCTTAAAAATTTGCTAAGGGGATAGATCTTACGTTGTGTTCTTATCCCAAAATAATAAGAAGAAGGAGAAGAAGAAGGAGAAGGAAAAGGGTGGAAGAAAAAAACAACCACCTGCCTAGCACAGAGTGCAGGTCACAACCCCACTCTCATCTGCAGGTGAAGTGGTTTCCACAGTAGCAGGAAACACGCTGCCTCTCAACAGGAAATCACATCTGGGTTAATTCCGCAGAGTCAGGGGCGGGTGGGTGCTGGACAGTCGAAAAATAACAAGCAGAGTTTCCCAAATTTACATCTCTTCATGTACATGAAACAGGCTGGGACCTGGGAGCCTTTTCTGCAGTGCTGCAGTGCTTGCACCTGGACAAATGTCTCTTAGAGCAACAAAATGCAAAGAAACTATAAGGGACTAAAAATAACTGCGTGCATGCACAGTTGGGGCAAATTCTGGACAAAAGATACAAAGAGACCAAAAAAGCTCAATTGCCACTTCTGAAGAGCTAGAAGCAAAAACGGGGGTTGGGAGCAAAGGCAGGGTTCTGTGCAGGTCCCCTGCACTCAGCACCACCAAAGGGGTGGGAAGACCACCTAAGCCACCCCTCTTGCCCAACCCTGGGACACACCACTACCTCCCCCCCATATAAGGAACCAGCTGCCCCCACCCCTACCCCCAGGAAGCAAGCAAGGGAACCTGTTGCTTGTTCTCACTTCCCCTGCTGCAGCAGGGGTCCCAATAAAGATTTGCCTGAATTTCTTGTCTGGTCTCTGATCAATTTCTATTGATTAAGGAGGCCAAGAACGCTGGTCAGTAACATACACACTTCAAATTCCAGAAATTGTAAGTCTTGCTGAACACAATTATCTTTCAGATAAGAAAGGGTTCCACCCACTCACCAAAGGCAGAAAACCTCAAGTCTCCGCATCCAGTCCCAATCCTAGGATCTCTGGATGTTGTCTAACCCTCCTCTAAGACAGTCACAGGCACATCTACATCATCAGAAACCCACAGAGTAATGGTGAATGTAACCATCACTATAGTGGTCTATATAAAATGGTTTGACAAGGGAAAGGGATGGGGGAGGAAAATGAGTTATGGAGCATGGAAGGAAACGTGTAGGCATGTGCTTCTGCATCATTCATGATCCTGTGACATCCCTCAGCCACTCGCTGCTCCATGGTCACCTTGTTCTCAGCCAGCACCAGGCTTGTTCGTGTCTTCACTTGGTGACATGATCCAGACCTTCATTTCTGAAGGAACTGAGACCTTCACAGCCCAGCCAATGTGGTGTTGTTGCCTCTTGAATTTTCATAAGGTATAGATGTAGGGAGGCAGGTCACAAGATCCCTTTGATCATCAGGAAGGATTCCTCCCACCCATCTCATAACACTTTTTTCCCAGCTTGCCTAGTGATCAGCAGAGACCAGGATGCCAGGGGCAGCATCAGCTTTAATTCAGTGGAGCCACTGTTGTGCCAGCTGGTGGATGCATCCCTCCTATGGGTCAGGCAATCTCTAAGTAATCAGAGTCTCAACTTAGTGACAGGAAGAAAAGGGTTTGTAAGCAGGTCATTAAATGGTTCACAAGTGAAAGTGGAAGTGGTCACTAGTTCAGAAGAACAGTCAGGTCCTATAAAACAATGTGTCATAGAAATGGTCAAGATGTATATATACACACTACTATATATAAAATAGATAACCAATAAGAACTTACAGTATAGCACAGGGAAATCTACTCAATACTCTGTAATGACCTATATTGGAATAGAATCTAAGAAAGAGTGGATAGGGCTTCCCTGGTGGCACAGTGGTTGAGAGCCCGCCTGCCGATGCAGCGGACACGGGTTCGTGCCCCGGTCCGGGAAGATCCCACGTGCCGCGGAGCAAGAGTGGATATATGTATATGTGTGACTGATTCACTTTACTGTACAGCAGAAAGTAACACAACATTGTAAATCAATTATACTCCAATAAAAATTAATTAAAAAAATAAATCATACCAATTAAAAAAAAAAAAAGAAAAGAAAGATGTGACCCAGGGTACTGCTTCTGCCACTGAAGAGCTCTAGCTCAGCTGCCCTGGACCCACTCGTATAGCTGGACAGGCCATTGCTGCTGCCTGCTGTGGTGCCCCCCCTCCCCCAAGAACTCCACAACTGCAGTCACAACAATAAAATCCGACTGCTTCTTTATCTTTTCCCCACTTGTTCCTGACTCTCAGTCTTGAGTTGCAGGATCCCAGTGGCCGAGCCCAAGGTTCGTGCCCTCACACTGGCTGCCAGGGGCACCATGAAGGGGAATCTGCTACCTTCAGTCATTCTGAATGAGTTGATACACCTAATTGTTGTATTTTCATGTCTTCCCAGACAAAAGCTGTCAAGGAACAGCCTGTTGTAAACAAACTCTATTTAGAGTATAATTAAAGAACCAAATTAAAAAAAGAATCCTAAGCTTCAGTTAAATAAATAAATAATAAACACATACATACATATGTACATACATCAAAAGAAGAAGAGAACGTAACAGTTTATCCTCCAATTGACACATGAATACATTCCTTACTTTCAGCAGGTTCACAGAAGCAAACAGAGACCCCCGAGAGACTCAAGCCCTGTGCTCTCATTTTTCCTTTCTAGTGCTGATGAAACAGACTCCAAAGTGCTCACATGGTTAATTATTGGCAGAACTAGAGTGAAGATGCCACACTAAATATTGAGCTTCCTGGGAACACCATCCAAGCCTTACACATCCACTGCAAGTCACACAGTGCCTGTCACATAGTCAGCCCTAAATATTTTATACTAAATGACCGAGTCCACACACTTTCCAATATATTAAGCTTTATGTACCTCCATTAATAAGCATTTCACAGTTAAGGATTGAATTTTAGACTTCCATTCCCCTCACCTCCTTAATTCCATGCTAACTGAAAGATAGCACCTTGAGAACACAGGAATTCTAGACATTCTGGTGGTTCAAATCATGTTTCAAAAGCAGAATTGTTGCAGCTTTTTTTCCTTCTTCAAATAACACTTGGCACAGAAAAAGCATATGGATGCAGCACACTGCATTTTCCCCTGCCAGCAGCTCGCTCATGGAGCATCTACTCATGAAAACACAATTTTTAAAATTTATTTATTTATTTTATTGAAGTATAGTTGATTTACAATGTTGTGTTAGTTTTAGGTGTACAGCAAAGTGATTCAGTTTTATATATATATATATATATATATATATATATGCACATAAACATATATATATTCTTTTGCAGATTTTTTCCCATATAGGTTATTACAAAATATTGAGTGTTTTTCCCTGTGCTGTACAGCAGGTCCTTAATACCCAGATGGATAACCACTTATAGGTATTATAAGGATACCATTCAAAATAGGGAACAGTAAGTGACTCCTTCACATTAGGTCAGGCAGAGTTTTCTCATTTACTTTTTAAGTGGTTTTTATTGATTTTGTTTTGTTCTGTTTTGTTTTGCCTAAGAACTAGTGGGACAGAATCATTGAATGCGTAAGCTGAAAGGACTCTGGACTACTCCTCTAATGGAACAAATGAAGAGAACTCACCCAGAGACCAAGGACCTGGCCAGCACTCCTATCCCAGGGCTTTATCACCACCACACATGGTCTCGGGGGCCACATTCATTGAATGCGTACCACTTGGTCTGTATCATATTTGATTTTACAGAGAAATAACAATCACCTTTTCCTCCCTATTGCAGAAGGTATTCTTGTGACTTTGATAGTGAGATTGCATTTAAAAAACATTTTTAAAGCAAATCTTTCCAAGTGTGAATATGAATATGTGGATGTTTTTGGTCTTGTACGTTCAATGATATGAAACTATAATGACTGAAAGAGTATAACTAAAGTAGGAAAGAACACTCTCTTTTCTCCCTAAAAATGTGTCCGAATCATTGGGCTTATAAAAGCCTGGAATCACAAAAGTCGTTGATGAAAAATATGATTGGGATAGCTCCAATTAGATACTTTCTAAAATATTTGTATTTCCTCTTTCTCAAGTATTTTAAGCTACAGAGCGGCTCCTTAACTGTAATAGGATTCATTGAAGACTGACTCTTCAGAGATGAGCAGAGCCCAGCCTGCCCTCAAGCACATGTGTGGAAGAGATGCTCTCAGTTCAAGGCAGGCTCTCTGCGCCCTAAACTCTGGGTAAAGCTGCACAATGCTATGAAAGCAACTTGTGAGGAAAGAGAGGGGAGTGTGCAGGAAAGCAACAGAGCCTGGCTCTCAGGGAAGATCACGGTTCAGGGGCCACATAGTCTGGGTTGGGCCTGGTCCCCAGTCCTGAGCAAACTTGGCAACATCACGAAATCTCTTCAGAGTTTCTCAAACAATATGTCACTGTGAAGTCTTTAAATTCTATACCAGCTCTGTAACTCTTTATTTTCATCGCTTAATCCAGGGGTCCCCAACCAGCTGTCCGAGGCCTGTTAGGAACCCGGTGGCACAGCAGGAGGTGAACAGTGGGTGAGAGAGAGAGAGAAGCTTCATCTGCTGCTCCACACTGCTCGCATTACCACCTGAATCACGCCCGCCACTGTAGCTCACATTACTGCCTAAACCATCCCCCTGCTTCCGTGGAAAAAATGTCTTCCACAAAACTGGTCCCTGGTGCGAAAAAGTTAGGGACCGCTGGAATCGGTTTGCCACAATTTACCATGTAACCTCATGTAATTCTCATTAGGTTTCAGCAGCTTTGGACTTGTCACTTACCTTGACATCAGAGCTCTACAAAATTGTTTAAATTAATGAAAAATTCTATAGACCATGATATCATGTATCTTAAGAGACTGTCTTTCTGTTAATGTTATTCATTGGTTACTAGACTTATCTACCTGTGGTTAACCTATCTCAAAAGTTAGCAGATAGTATTCAGCAGAAACTGATGTTTCTAATACAGTGTGTCAAAAATTAAATTTCCCCCAAGATATAGTCCCTAATACAATTTTTGCTTCTCTTATTATGTCACAAATGATAAAATGACTGCCTGAAAGTTGAAGTTGTCTTGAACAGTTTAGCACCGTCAAAAAAACACTTCTATATAGACTTTTTTCTTACTTTAACACATTACTTTTTTTAATGATTTCTTCTGAAATAATTATAGACTGACAGGAAGTTGCAAAAGTAGGACAGTAAAGTCCCAAGTAATCTTCATCCGGTTTTCCTAATTGGTTATATTTTATGTAACAATAGGATACTATCAAAGCTGGGAAATTGACATTGCTACAAGGTATATGTGTGCCATATTATCACATGTGTTGCCACCACCAAGATCAAGATACATAACTGTTCCATCACCACAAAGATCTCCCTCCTGTTACCCCTATATAGTCACACTTACCTTCCTCCCACCCTGGCCCCCACGCACCATCCCTAAAACTTGGCAACCACTTATCTGTCTCCTTTTTTGTCATCTTGAGAATGCTATATAAATGTATTCATATAATATATGACCTTCAAACACCAACCTCAAAGGTTGGTTTCTTTCACCCAGCATGTTTTTTGAGATCCATCCAAGTACTTGCATGTAGTTAATACTTTTTACTGTTAAGTAGTGTTTCATAAGTAGTGTTTAATGTACCATGGTTTGTTTAACCATTCACTTATTCTAGAACATTTTGGTTGTTTCTAGTTTGGGGCTATTACAAACAAAGCTGCTAGAAACAATCATGTAGAGATATTTGCATGGACATAAAATTTAATTTCTCTGGGATGAATGTATATGATACTTTTGAACATTTTTGGAAAATCAGTGTATATAATTATGTTGTTCTGCTGCTTCTTCTGTCACTGAAAGAAAAGGATGAACTTGGTGATTTGAATTCCAGCTCAAGTGCCACATAGATGACCATGTGCCCTGAAGGAGACCACTGTGTCCTGTAACTACAGGGCTGGAAATCAAGCACAGAACCTCATCATGCAACTGGTTGGATTACAATGCAAGGTGAACTCTCAGTTTTGAAGGGCATCTACTGTTGAATCAATGTGAGGGCATTGATTGGGAAACAACTGGATCCTATAAGTTGGGATGGGGACCTGTGGGAAGATCCTGATGAAGCTGGGGATATTGAGCCCTTAAATTGTGATGAATCTTTTTTTACCAGTGGTATTGGCCTCCCCGGCCCCAGCAGAGATGGCTTCCACAACCCCAGTGGAAGCGTCCTCTCTAGATACAGGGTATCAGCCTTTTCATCTCCTTCTGAGGGGATTAACCCTGCATTGCCTGAGGAAAGGGTCATAGCCTCCCCTGACACAATTGTCATGTAACATAATTACTAGTCTCCTCAGGACCCACCTCTATCACCCCACCTTACTTCTGAACCTTTAACTAGATTCAAGCTCAGCAGGCCCCTAAAGGTGGGATACAATCTGTGACTCATGAGGAAGCGCATTACATTCCAAAATAATGACTTTCATTTTCTAAGTTACACAGACAAAATCTTGGGAAATGTGTGGGAATAAGTACTAAAGGTGGGGGATAATGGAGGAAGGAATTCCTTATAAGGTTCAATGAGGCTGAATCTATGGGCTCACTTAATAGGGCTTCTGCATTTAATGTTGCAGCTTGAGGAATTTTAGAAAGGGCTCTAGCAGTTTGGTTGGTTGGTTGGCTGAAACATAGGCCAAAAGGTGGCCCCCCATGAGTACACTGGAAATGCTGGACCTGCCTCAGTTTAATCTAGAGAAGAACTTCAGAGGATTAGGGATAGAGGAATGTTAGAGTGGATTTGTCACTTAAAACCTGCTCACCTGACTGGGGGGTTCCAGAATTTTTACCTTCCATCAATACTGTGAGGAATAAATTTATGAGAGGATCCCCAATATCCTTTGTGGACAAAGACTGTCACCTGCCATACCAGTAAACAAAGGATGTTGCAGCCATCAAGCCATCAGCCACTGCAGCCACCCCTGATAGTGCACCCTGAGGGGATTTAAGACATAGAAAAACAGAATACTGGCCCTAGATAGGTTAGGTGCATATCAAAGGAATAATTTTATTAAGCCCAGATTCTTACATCTTCCCATACATAGAAAAGTGTTAAAATCATTAACTTGAGATGTCTGGTTTTCCTTTAATTAGCAGTCAAGTTTTGATGTTTGATTACTTGGGGTTTTTTTTTTTTTTTTTTTTTTTGCAAAACTCCTCTATATTCTGTTTCTCTTTGGAACTGTCTCTAGAGCTATCTGAGAGGCTGTATCCCAGGCTTAACTCCTCAACTGTGTTCCAAATGAAACATAATTTTCAACTTTTAAGTTGTGCTTTTTTTTTTTCAGTTGACACCTTGAATACTCTATGGTTGCTTTCTCTGTAGATCAGACCTCACAGTGGGAAATGCAATCACTGCCTAGGGAAACTTAAATGCAAAGAGGGTAATTGAATCCTGAGGTGCTAGGGGCCAAGTGGCAATATTCAACCACTGAGGGCAAAGTGGACATGGTTACCTTAATGTACAGCAGAGTCAAAGCAGCAATCAGAGTAGTCTGACTCATGCTGACTTATGGTGTTGATTAATTGATCATAGTGTTCCTAGAAGTGAAATAGATAGGAAGCCTACTAAATTTGTACTTATCTGCATAAGCAGAAAAGTTCTAGGTCAAGTGAATAAAAGTTGAACCCAAATCATAAAAACAGATGGTCACATCCCCTCAATACATTCCTAGACACGAGACAATTTATGGATCCCGAACCCCTGGAATGAAGGCGAGGCTGGATCCCATTGAGGAAGGACCCCAGTGCGCTACTGAAAGTTTATATTGTCAATTCTTGCCGCAGCCTCTTCCCCAGAATGATGTTTGGCCTTTTACCAGAGTGACTGTGCATTGGGGAAAAGGAAATTATTAGACCTTTTGGAGAACAACTGACTCTGGCTTTGAAATGATACTAATTCCAAGAGACCTAAAATATTGCAGGGGCCCAAAAGTCAGAGTAGAGGTTATGGAAGTCAAGCGACTAATGGAGTTTTAGCTCAGTTAGCTCAGTTCTGTCTCATGGGCCCAATGGTTCTCCAAACCAATCATGTGGTTATTTCTCCAGTTCTGGAATGTATACTTGGTATAGACATATTTCGCAGCTGGCAGCTCCTGACCTGTGGAGGGAGGGTTATTATGATGGGAAAGACGAAGTAAAGGCCAGGAGAACTGCCTCTACCTAGGAAAACAGTAAATAAAATTTAATACCACGTTCATGGAGGGACTGCAGAGTTTACGGCCAGCATCAAGGACTTGAAGGAGGCAGGGGTGGTGGTTCCTACAACATCCTATCTGGCCTGTGCAGAAGACAGATGGATCTTGGAGAATGACAGTAGATTATCATAATCTTAACCAGGTGGTGACTCCAATTGTAGCTGTTGTTGCAGATGTGGTTTCAATGCTTGAGAAAGTTAGCACTCACCCTGGTAAATGGTATGTAAGTATATGTATTTGATCTGGAAAATGCCTTTTTATCCATCCCTGTCCATTAGGCCCACCAGAAGCAGATTACTTTCAGCTGGCAAGGCCAGTAATACACCTTCACTGTCCTACCTCATGAGTATATCAACTTTCCAGCCTGATGCCATAATTTAGTTTGCTAGAAAATACATTTGACTCTCACTTCCATAAGATATCACACTGGTCTGTTACATTGCTGACACTATGCTGGTTGGGTCTAGTGAACAAGCAGTAGCAACTACTCTAGATTTGTTGGTAAGGTATTTATGTGTCAGAGGACAGAAAATACATCAGACAAAATGCCATGGCCTCCTACATCAGTGAGATTTCTAGGGGCCCAGTGGTATGAGCCATGTTAAGATATCCCTTCTAAGGTGAAGGATAAGTTGTCGCCTCTGACACCTCCTACAACCAAAAAACAGGCACAGCTCTTAGTGATTTCTTTGGGTTTTGGAGGCAACATATTCCTCATCTGGATGTGTTACTCCAGACTTTTTTATGAAGTGACTCCAAAAGCTGCTAGTTTAAGATGGAACCCAGAACAAGAGAAGGCTTTGTAACAGGTCCAGGCTGCCGTGCAAGCTGCCTTTGCCACTTGGACCATAAGATCCAGAAGATACAATAGTGTTGACATGTCAGCAAATAAGGATGCTGTCTGGAGCCTTTGGAAGGCCCTCATAGGTGAATCAAAGCACAGGCCTTAAGAACTGTGGAGCAAAGCCCTTCCATCATTCCGGTAACTAGTCTCCTTTTGAGAAACAAGAGGTCTGCTGTGAACTTTGTAGAGACTGAACACTTAACCTTGGGCCATCAAGTTACCATGTGACCTGAGCTGCCCATCATGAACTAAGTGGTATCTTAACCATCAAGCCATAACAGAGGACATGCACAGCAGCACTCCATCATCAAATGGTTATGGTATATATGTGATCAGGCCAGAGCAGGTCTTGAAGGTACAAGTAAGTTCCATGAAGAAGTAGCTCAAAGGCCCACAGTCCTCACTTCTGCTACACTACCTTTGCTCTCCCAGCCTGCCCCTATGACCTCAAGGGGACTTCCCTACTATTAATTGACAGAGGGAGACTCAGGCAGGCCTAGTTTACAAATGGTTCTGCACAATATGCAGGCACTACCCAAAAGTGGATAGCTACTGCCCTCAGCCCCTCTCTGAGACATCTCTGAAGGACAGTGGTGAAGAGAAATCCTCCCAGCGGGCAGAACTTGAGGCCGTGCACCTGGCTGAGGGAGAAACACTTGGAAGGAGAAATGGTCAGGCACGCTGGGTGGACAGGAATTGAAAAAAGCATGATTGGAAAGTTGGTCACAAAGAAAATTGGGGAAGAGGTATGTGAACAAATTTCTCTGAATAGTTGAAAAACATGAAGATATTTGTGTCTCATGTGAATGCTCATCAAAGGGTGATCTCAGCAAAAGAGGATTTTAATTATCAAGTAGATAGGATGACCTGTTCTGTGGAGACCAGTCAGCTTCTTTCCGCAGCCACCCCTGTCATTGCCCAATGGGCTCATCAATGAAGTGGCCATGGTGACAGGGACGCAGGTTAGGCATGGGCTCAGCAATATCGACTTCCACTCATCAAGGCTGACCTGGCTACAGCCACTACTGCATTCCCAATCAAAAAGAATCAACCAACAGTGACCAACAGTGAGTCCTCAATATGGCGTTACTCCCCGGGTGATCAACCAGCTGATCAGTGGCAGACTAATGACACTGGACAGCTTTCATTGTGCAAGGGGCAGTGTTTTGTTCTTATTGGAATAGACATTTGCTCTGGGTACAGATTTGCCTTTCCTGCATGCACCACTTTGCGCAACTACCATCCACGATCTTACAGAATGCCTTATCATTGGCATTGGATTCTACAAGCATTGCTCAAGATCAAGGAATACATTTCACAGCAGATGAAGTGCGGCAATGGGCCCTTGGTCATGGAATTCACTAGTCTTACCTGAAGCAGCAGGCTTGATAGAATGGTGGAATGGCCTTCTGAAGACTCATTTACAGGGCTGGCTATGTGATAATACCTCTGCTTGTCCCAGGGCAAGGTTCTCCAGAGGGTTGTAGATGCTCTGAATTAGAGTCCAATATATGGTCCTCTTTCTTCTATAGCCAGGATTCTTGGGTCCAGGAATTTTAAGGGACAAAAATGAGAATAGTTATTTTCAACTCTTCAGTATTATCCCTAATGACCCACTATCAAATTTTTGCCTTTTGTTCCTGAGAACTTATGCTCTGCTGGTCTTAGTTCCAAAGGGAAAAAATGCTTCCACCAGGAGACACAGCAATGATTCCAAAGAACTGGGAGTTAAGACTAACACCCAGCTACCTTGGGCTCCCCATGCCTCTGAATCAACAGACAAAGAAGGAAAGTAAAGTGTTTGTTGATACAAGGATATTACTTGCGGACTACTCTTCCACACTGAAGTAAGGAAAAGTATATCTGGATATAGTAGATCGCTTAAGGCATCCCTTAGTATTACCATGTTCTTTGATTAAGCTCAGTGGAAAACTACAACAACCCAGTCTAGGCAGGGCTACTAATGACCCAGACTATTGAAGAAGGAAGGATTTGGTCACCCACCAGGGAAAAACCACGATCTTCTGAGGTGCTTGCTGAAGATAAAAAGAATACAGAATGGGTATAAGAAAGTAGTTACAAAGACCAACTATAACTGACCAGTTACAGAAATGAGGACTGTAATTGTCATGAGTACACCATTTTTTTTTGCTATGAATATATTCGTGTTAAGTGTGTATTTCTCTCTCATATTCCCTTATTATGTAACATAAGTTGTATTGATTTTATATCATAATATGTAAGTACTCTTAATTTTACATTATCGTACTTTAAGTTATATCACAAGGATTTACCTCCTCTTCTGGGGATAGGGTTAGTGTATTTTGATTGGACTCAGAATTGTTGTATCATATTAGGTGGAATTGAGACCTTGTTATTGTCTTATTGGGGGATTAAGTAAGGTTTGAGGAGATGCATATGGATGTCATGTTGACACAGGGTCGACTTGTGATGATTAGTTTCATGTGTCTACTTGACTGGCTATGGGGGACCCAGATTAAAAATTATTTCTCGATATATTTTGTGACGGAATTTCCAGATGAAATTAGCATTGAAATTGGTGGACTCAGTAAAGTTGATTGCCCTCCCCAATGTGGGTGGACATCATCCAGTCTGTTGAGGGCTTGAATAGAACAAGAGCTGGGGGAAGGAAGAATTTGCCCCTTTTTCCTGCCTCATGGTGTGAGCTGAGATATTTCATCTTCTCCTGACCTCAGACTGGAATTTACATCACCACGTACCCTGGTTCTCAGGCCATTGGACTAGGATTGAATTATATCACTAGCTTTCTGGGGTCTCCAGCTTACAGATGGCAGACTGTGGGATTTCTCAGCTTGCATTATCATAAGAGCTAATTCCCTGCTACAAACACATGCATGTATTCTATAGGTTCTGCTTCTTTGGAGAATTCTAACTAATACAACATGTATCCACCATTGTAATATCACACAGAATACTTTTACTGACCTAAGAATCCCCTGTGCTCCACCTATTCAACCTACTCATCCTTTCCTCCTCCCAAACCCCCAACAACCACTGATCTTTTTACGGTCTCCATAGCTTTGCCTTCTAAAATATCATATAGTTAAGAATTATACAGTATGTAGCCCTTTCAGACTGGTTTATTTCACCTAGTAATATACATTTAAGTTCCTCCATGTCTTTTCATGGGTAGTTTATTTCCTTTTATTGCTGAATAATTTTCCATTGTATGAATGTGGAACAGGTTTTTGTTTGTTAATTCATCCATCTGTGGAAGGGCACCTTGGTTGCCTCTAATTTTTGGCAATTATGAAGAAAGCTGCCACAATCATTCATGTGCAGGCTTTTGTATGCATGTAAATTTTCAGCTCTTTGGGGTATATACCAAAGAGCGTGATTGCTGCATTTTATGGTAAATGTATATTTACTCTTTTATTAAACTGCCAAGCTGTCTTCCAGAGTCTGTACCATTTTGCATTCCCTACAGCAATCATGAGAGTTCCTACTGCTCTGCATCCTCACCAGCATTTGGTGTTGTCAGTGTTCTGAATTTTTGTCCTCTTCATAGCTGCACAGTGGTTTCTCATTGTTGTTTTAATTTGCATTTCTCTAAAGTCATAAGGTGTTGAGCATCTTTTCATAGGCTTATATGATATTTTATACCTCTTTACTGAGGTGTCAGTTTAGATTTTTTGTCCACTTTTAATCAGGTTGTCCTTTTTTTTTTAGTGGTAAGCAGTAAGAGTTCTTTGTATATTTTCATACCAATCCTTTATCTGATTTGTCTTTTACAAAGTTTTTCTCCCCATCTATGACTTGACTTCCCATTCTCTTGATATTCATATCTTTTTAAAGGTTTTTTTCTTTTCTTTGTGTGTTTATTTTGAATAATGTATATTCCTTTTTGTTCAGTTAACTAATTCTTTTCTGCAATGTCTAATCTACTGTTAATTCTATGCAATGTACTTTTAATCTCAGCTATTTTAGTTTTAATCTCCAAAACTTTGATTTGCTTTTTAAAAAATACCTTCCTTTACCTTCCCTCCTGTAGCTTCTTGAAAATATGAAATATAATTATAATATCTACTTTAGTTTTGTTGTCTACTAGTGCTTTAATTTTTCTATTTCTGGGTCAGTTTTAATTAGTTTTTTTTCCCCTTCATTGTGGTTCTATATTCCTGCTTCTTGATATACCCGGTAATTTTTTTATTGGATGACAGTCATTGTAGCTTTTCCTTTTCTGGTGCTAAATATTTTAGTATTTCTGTACATATTCTTGAACTTTGTTCTGGGATGCAGTTAAATTACTTAAAAATAATTTTATGCTTCTGAGTCTTGCTTTTAAGCTTTTTAGGTGGAACCCAAGTAATGTTTAGACCATGTTAAGTTTTTCCCCACATTTCAGGACTGAAAACTATTCTGAATACTCATGTATTAAACAGTTTTCCATTCTAGCTGGGAAGACCAGGCTTTCTTTTTTTTCCCCCCCTTTGTGAGTGTGAAGGACTTTTTCCTTCTGATACATCTAGGTGGTTCTATCCCTGCCATGAGTAGTGTTCTTACATGCATATGCCCATCTGTACTCATAGGCCTCTGTAACCTAGTTTCCATTCACCTATCCTGCTTCTCATCCCTTCATTCACTCTTCCACATTCACAGTGGGGCTTGTTTAATTTCTAGAACAAGCCTGGCTCTTTGCACACAATTTTTATTGCTTCTGCTTAGAATGTGCTTCCTCAGCCTGGCTTGACGGGCTCCAAAATGGCATTCAACTCTGAACAGGGTTGTCCTTAAAACAACAGAAATTTATTATCTTACAGTTTTGGGGGTCAGATGTCTGAAGTGAGTCTTCTGAACTAAAATCAAGGTGTCAGCAGGAGGCTCTGGGGAATCTATTTTCTTGCTTTTTCCAGATTTTACTGAATGCCCACATTCCTTGGCTCATGGCCACATCCTCAACCTTTGAAGCACATTGCTTGCACCTCTGCTCCTGTCATCATATATCCTCCCTCTCTCTTTGACGTCTGCTCTGTGTCATAAGTACCATGGTGATCACACTGGGCCCCCTGGGTAGTCCAGGATCCTCTTTCCATCTTAAGATCCTTAATGTATAAAGTCCCTTTTGCTGTGGAAGGTAACAGAGTCACTGGTTCTGGGGATTAGGATGTGGGCATCTTTGGGGCCATTATTCTCTCTAACATAATGAGCACTTTTGCTTTTGGACCACTTCCTTAATTTAAAATATTAAAAATTATATTGTAAGACTACCTTAGTATAAAGACTAATATAATTCAAGATAATTTTTTATTATATACTCATTATTATTATATTCATGTTTTCTCCTAAAAGAGAAAGAAATTTTAAAAGAAATTAAAATTTAACCAGGCTTCCCTGGTGGCACAGTGGTTAAGAATCCGCCTGCCAATTCAGGGGACACAGGTTCGAGCCCTGGTCTGGGAAGACCCTACATGCCATGGAACAACAAGGCCTGTGCACCACAGCTACTGAGACTGCGCTCTAGAGCCCATGAGCCACAACTACTGAAGCCTGCGCACCTAGAGCCTGTGCTCTACAATAGGAGAAGCCACCACAATGAGAAGCCTGAGCACCATAACAAAGAGTGGCCCACGCACAGCCGCAAAGTCCCAACACAGCCAAAAAAGAAACAAACAAACAAATAAATAAATTAAATTAAACTACTTCATTGACCTACCTTACCTCATGGATAAGTAGGCCTTGGATGAAAAATTTTAAAATGCAACACAGGTTTTTGAATTTCCATTTCCTTCTTCTTTACACTAAACTTTTTAGGCCTAATTTGGAATTTCAGAATAAACTGTGGTGTTAATTGCCCACTGATTTGGAATGTGCTGCCATTTATGGCTTTGATTCACTGGGCAATACAACGTTTTGGCTGATGTCTGCTGTCATTGATGTAGCTCTTAGACAAAATCCAGCAGCCACCCTGGAGAGATAGCCATCACATCCGCACAATCATTTCCTCACCAGAAAATGCTTTTCCCAAGAGATGTGCAACTTAATTTCCTGCATCCCACATTCTTTTGTTCATTCTAGCTTATTTGAAGATCCAGGAGGAAATTTATTTTACTCTGAAGTAAAAATCTACCTAAAAGTTCCTTCTCCAAATTGCTGGTGCACCCTTTAGCACATGGCATGAAAGAAGAGTCTGACAGTTTAAGCTTTGACTTTGGGACTATTAATGGTGGCACATTGATATCAATGTCTTCCCCCAGTGAAGGGGCAATGAGATAGTCCAAGGCCTAAGGCTGCATTGGATCTCCTGAGCTCCCTGATACAGTTTTTTTTTTAATTTTTAATTTTTATGCAATTTTTAAAGGTTACTTTCCATTTACAGTTATTATAAAATATTGGCTATATACTCCCCCACATTGTACAATACATCCTTGAGCCTATCTTACACCCAATAGTTTGTACCTCCAACTTCCCCATTCTCTATTGCCCCTCTCCACCCCCACTGGTAAACACTAGTTTGGTCTCTATATTTGTGAGTCTGTTTCTATTTTTTATATTCACTGGTGTGTTGTATTTTTTTAGATTCCACATATAGGTGATATAATATACTATTTGTCTTTATCTGTCTGACTTGTTTCACATAGCATAATGCCCTCAAAGTTCATCCATGTTGGTGCAATTGACAAAATTTCATTTTTTATGGCTGAGTAGTATTCCATTGTATTTAAATATACCACATCTTCTTTACCCATTCATCTGTTGATGGGTACTTAGGTTGTTTCCATATCTTGGCAATTGGAAATAAATCTGCTATGAACATTGGGGTGCATGTATCTTTTCAAATTACTGTCTTTGTTTTTTTCACATATATACCCAGGAGTGGAATTTCTGGGTAATATGGCAGTTCTATTTTTAGTTTTTTGAGAAACCTCCATACTATTTTCTAGAGTGGCCACACCAATTTACATTCCCACCAACAGTATAGAAGAGATCCCTTTTCTCAAAATCCTCACCAAGTCTTGTTATTTGCAGACATTTTGATGATAGCAATTCTGACAAGTGTGAGGTGATATCTCATTGTGGTTTTGATTTGCGTTTCCCTGATGATTAGCGATGTTCAGCATATTTTCATGCTGCCTGCTGGCCATCTTCATTTCCTCTTTGGAAAAATGTCTATTCAGTTCTTCTGCCCATTTTTTAATCAAGTTCTTTGTTAGTTTGTTTTTGATGTTGAGTTGTATGAACTGTTTATATATGTTCTATATTAAGACCTTATCAGTCATATTATTTGCAAATATTTTCTCCCATTTAGTACATTGTCTTTTTGTTTTGTTAATGGTTTTCTTTGCTGGGCAAAAGGTTTTAAATTTAGGGCCTCCTGGGGAGGCAGGGGTTGGTTGTCGCTCACTGAAGGGGCAAGAACAATGATAGCAGAGACCCCAGGAAAATTTTTTGTTGTTTTTTTGTTGTTTTTATTTTAAGAACAATTTTTAGATTAAAAAAATGCTTTCATATATTTTTAATTTTTCTATTTTTATTTTCCTTTTTTTTCTATTTTTTGTTTGTCATTTTGTGTGTTTTTCTTTGCTTTATTCTTTTAGTTTGCTTTCTGTTTTTGTTTTGTTTTGATTTTATTGTTTGTTTTGGTTTGGGGGTTCTTTGGTTTGTTTGGTGGTTTTCTTGTTCTTTATTCTCTTTGTGTGTTTTGTTTGTCTTTTGTTAGTTTTTGTTATTTGTCTTGGGTTTTGTTTGACTGTTTGTTTTCTTTTCTTTTTTTTTTTTTTTTGCAGAACTGTGCAGATTGTGGGGTCTTGGTCCCATGGCTGGGGGCTAGGCTTGGGCCCCCAGGGTGGGAGCACCAAGTCCAGGATGCTGGACTGCCAGAGAATTCCCAGCCCCATGGAATATTAACTGGCATGAGCTCTCCCAGAGTTCCCCATCTTGGCACTGAGACCCATCTTGGCACTAAGACCCGGTTGCACTCAACTGCTTTAAAGCTCCAGTGCTGGGTGCCTCAGGCCAAACAACTAACAACACAGGAACAGAGCCCCGCCCATCAGCAGACAGGCTGCCGAACGTTGTACTAAGTTCATAGACACTCGAAAACACACCCTCTGATGCTGCCTTGCCCATCAGAGTGACAAGACCCAGCTCCACTCCCCAGAGCACAGGCACCAGTCCCTCCCATGAAGAAGCATACACAAGCCCCTGGAACAACCTCACTCACCAGAGGGCAGACACCAGAAGCAAAAGGAACAACGACCCTGCATCCTGCAGAAAGGAGACCACAAACACAGTAAGTTAAGCAAAATGAGATGACAGAGAAGTATGTTGCAGATGAAGGAGGAAGGTAAAAACCCATAAGACCAAATAAAGGAAGGGGAAATAGGCAATCTACCTGAAAAAGAATTCAGAGAGTTTGTGAGGACTATTCCAGAGTGTTTGGTCTGAGCAAGGCAAAGTTTGCTGAAGTGAATAGCTCTCTGCAGACCTTGGAGCATTAGCTCCTGTCTGGGTAAAGACAATCTCCACATGGCAGTTGTGAAAACCATAAGCAGAACTGCAAATTTGATCTTGCTTATCAGCACCAGCATCTTTATTTCCCAGATACAGTGCTGTATGAACAAAGGAGTTTACCTTTGCACCAACAGCTGGATGTAAATTTTTGGGTCACTAAGCTGTCTCTCCTGAAAAGCAACTAGTAGAAAATTACACTTTGGCTAAATTTGGACTGTATTCCTTTCATCTCCCCTTGCCTGGAAAAATATTGCAATTAATCCCTCACTGTTTTGTAGTATGTTATTTCTTTATTGGCTTATTAAGAGACATTATCCTGTATGCTATTAGCCTGTGAAATGATTATAATTCTCAGAGTGAACCTGTGTTGAATAAAATAATGGCAAAGACCATCTCAGTCTGAGCACAATTTACTTTGAAACAAAACAATATGTGAGTTTAAAAATATTAATTAATAATTTGTTTTATCTCAGAGAGAGAAAAAATTATCAAAACAGAAATTCTAACATGCTACAAGTTGTTCACCACAGCAGGAGCTCCTGTTTCTCATCCTGTCAGTAATATTATGATTAAAATAATTACATTCCTCTGTATTTTTCTATTTCTTCTATATTTTTAATAGCCTTATAAATGTATAATACTATTATTATTTTCCAGGACTAATATATATTCACTTAATTTTTCTTTGATGAAAATGATTGTTAATTTAGGGTCACACAACGCCATGATGAAAAATATAGGCATTTTAGTAGCCAGGTCATAATCATGTAATTATTTTTCTTGTGAAACATTCTAAAGTCATGTGAAATATCCATTCTTATAACATACCTATAATATGAGACTAAGGAATTGGTACATATAGGTCTACAACAATATTGGTTTGTCTTTTTAAAAAGTACAATTTACAAATAAAAAAGAAAAGAGGGTCAATTCATATAAGAAAAAGAGATAATTGAGAAGATACTGCTGCATGCAATAATTTTCACAAATATTAATATGGATTAACATTTTTCTTTACATAAATTGTATTACCAAGGAACAAAACAGACAACAGGAGGGAAGGAAAAAATATAGATCTATTAGAATGTATTTTAACTTACATGACTACCATATTAAAACAAGAAGTTATAGTTATAGGTCAACATGGTAATTCCATGGTAATCACAAATCAAAAACTGACAATAGATACACAAAAACTAGAGAAAAAGGAACGCAAGTATCCTATTAAAGAAAATGATCAAATCACAGGGAAGAAACTAAAAGAAAAAGAAAAGAACAGAGAAGAATTACAAAACAACCAGAAAACAAGTAATAAAATGGCCAAAAGTACATACCTATTAATAATCATTTTACATGTAAATAGAATAACTGCTCCAATCAAAAGATATAAGGTGGCTGACTGGGTAAATAAAAAAAGAACCCATCTATATGCTGCTTACAAGTGATTCACTCTGGAGGTAAAAACACACAAAGACTGACATTGAAGAGATGGAAAAAAATTTCATGCAAACGGAAACAAGAAAGCTGGGGTAACAATACTCACAGAAAACAGAAAAACAAAATATAATTTATAATAAAGTCTAATACAAAATACAAATAATCGCATTATATAATGATGAAAGGATCAATAAAAAAGAGGATATAAAATTTGTTGACATATATGTACCTAATATAAGAGAACCTAAATATATAAAGCAAATATTAACAGACATAAAAGAGAAATAGACAATAATGGAATAACAGCAGAGAACTTTAACATCCTACTCACAACAAAGGACAGATCATCCAGACAGAAAATCAGTAGGAAAGTTGTGGTCTTAAACCACATATACTAGTTGGACTTAATAGATAGCTATAGAACATTCCATCCAAAAACAGCAGAATACACATTCTTTTCAACTGCACATGGAACATTCTCCAGGACAAATTACATTCTAGGCCAAAAAACAAGCGTCAAAAAATTTAAGAGGATAGAAATTATACCAAGTTTTTTTTTTTAACCACAATAGTATAAAACTAGAGATTAATTACCTGAAGAAAAATTGGGAAAAAAACAAACATATGGAGACTAAACAATATGATACGAAGAAACCAATGGGTCAATGAAGAAATCAAACAGGAAATCAGAAAATAACTTTAGACAAATGAAAATAAAGGCATAACTTCCCAAAATCTACGGGATGCAGCAAAAGCAGTTTTTAGAGGGAAGATTATAGCAATACAGGTCTACCTCAAGAAACAAGAAAAATTTCAAATAAACAACCTAACCTACCATCTATAGGGATTAGAAAAAAAAAAACAAAGCAAGAAAATAATAATGATCAGAGAGGAAATAAATAAGAAAGAGACTAAAAACTTGACAAAAAAGATCAGTGAAACTAAGAGCTAGGTTCTTGAAAAGATAAACATAATTCATAAGCCAGGCTCATCAAGAAAAAAAGGTTGGCTTCCGGGAAGATGGCAGAAGGGTAAGACGTGGAGATCACCTTCCTCCCCACAGATACACCAGAAATACATCTACACGTGGAACAACTCCTACAGAACACCTACTGAATGCTGGCAGAAGACCTCAGACCTCCCAAAAAGCAAGAAACCCCCCACGTACCTGGGTAGGGCAAAAGAAGAAAGAATAAACAGAGACAAAAGGATAGGGATGGGACCTGCACCAGTGGGCGGGAGCTATGAAGGAGGAAAGGTTTCCACACACTAGGAAGCCCCTATGCGGGCGGAGACTGCGGGTGGCGGAAGGGGGGAGCTTCGGAGCTGCAGAGGAGAGCACAGCAACAGGGGTGCAGAGGGCAAAGTGGGGAGAGATTTCCGCACAGAGGATCAGTGCCGACCAGCACTCACCAGCCCGAGAGGCTTGTCTGCTCACCTGCCAGGGCGGGCTGGGAGTTGAGGCTCGGGCTGTGGTCGAAGCGCCGGGAGAGAACTGGGGTTGGCAGCGTGAACGCAGCCTGCAGGGGGTTAGTGCGCCACGGCTAGCTGGGAGGGAGTCAGGGGAAAAGTCTGGACCTGCTGAACAGGCAAGAGACTTTTATTTCCCTCTGTTTCCTGGTGCACGAGGAGAGGGGATTAAGAGAGCTGCTTAAAGGAGATCCAGAGACGGGCACAAGCCGCGGCTAAAAGTGCGGACCCCAGAGACGGGCATGAGACACTAAGGCTGCTGCTGCTGCCACCAAGAAGCCTGTGTGCGAGCACAGGTCACTGTCCACACCCCCCTTCCGGGGAGCCTGTGCAGCCAGCCACTGCCAGATTCCCGGGATCCAGGGACAACTCCCCCGGGAGAACGCACGGCGCGCCTCAGGCTGGTGCAACGTCACGCCGGCTTCTGCCACCGCAGGCTCGCCCAGCACTCCGTGCCCCTCCCTCCCCCCTGCCTGAGTGAGCCAGAGCCCCCGAATCAGCGGCTCCTTTAACCCCGTCCTGTCTGAGCGAAGAACAGACACCCACAGGTGACCTACACGCAAAGGGGGGGGCAAATCCAAAGCTGAGCCCCTGGGAGCTGTGAGGACAAAGAAGAGAAAGGGAAATCTCTCCCAGCAGCCTCAGAAGCAGCGGATTAAAGCTCCACAATCAACTTGATGTACTCCGCATCTGTGAAATACATGACTACACAACGAATCATCCCAAATTGAGGAGGTGGACTTTGGGAGCAAGAGTTATGATTTTTTTCCCCTTTTCCTCTTTTTGTGAGTGTGTATGTGTATGCTTCTGTGTGAGATTTTGTCTGTATAGCTTTGCTTCTACCATTTGTCCTAGGGTTCTATCCGTCCATTTTTTGTTTTGTTTTGTTATTAAATTTTTTTCTTAATAATTATTTTTTATTTTAATAACTTTATTATATTTTATCTTACTTTATTTTACTTTATCTTCTTTATTTATTTTTTCCTTCCTTCCTTCTTCCCTCCCTCCTTCCCTCCCTCCTTTCTTTCTTTCTTTCTTTCTACTTCTACTAATTCTTTCTTTCTACTTTTTCTCCCTTTTATTCTGAGCCATGTGGATGAAAGGCTCTTGGTGCTGCAGCCAGGAGTCAGTGCTGTGCCTCTGAGATGGGAGAGCCAACTTCAGGACACTGGTCCATAAGAGACCTCCCAGCTCCACATAATATCAAACAGCGAAAAGCTCCCAGAGATCTCCATCTCAACACCAGCACCCAGCTTCACTCAACGACCAGCAAGCTACAGTGCTGGACATCCTATGCCAAACAACTAGCAAGACAGGAACACAACCCCACGCATTAGCAGAGAGACTGCCTAAAATCATAATAAGTCCACAGACACCCCAAAACACACCACCAGACGTGGACCTGCCCACCAGAAAGACAAGATCCAGCCTCATCCACCAGAACACAGGCACTAGTCCCCTCCATCAGGAAGCCTACACAACCCACTGAACAAACCTTAGCAACTGGGGACAGACACCAAAAACAATGGGAACTACAAACCTGCAGTCTGTAAAAAGGAGACCCCAAACACAGTAAGATAAGCAAAATGAGAAGACAGAAAAACACACAGCAGATGAAGGAGCAAGATAAAAACCCACCAGACCTAACAAATGAAGAGGAAATAGGCAGTCTACCTGAAAAAGTATTCAGAATAATGATAGTAAAGATGATCCAAAATCTTGGAAATAGAATAGACAAAATCCAAGAAACATTTAACAAGGACCTAGAAGAACTAAAGATGAAACAAACAATGATGAACAACACAATAAATGAAATTAAAAATACTCTAGATGGGATCAATAGCAGAATAACTGAGGCAGAAGAACGGATAAGTGACCTGGAAGATAAAATAATGGAAATAACTACTGCAGAGCAGAATAAAGAAAGAAGAATGAAAAGAACGGAGAACAGTCTCAGAGACCTCTGGGCCAACATTAAAGGCACAACATTCGAATTATAGGGGTTCCAGAAGAAGAAGAGAAAAAGAAAGGGACTGATAAAATATTTGAAGAGATTATAGTTGAAAACTTCCCTTATATGGGAAAGAAAATAGTTAATCAAGTCCAGGAAGCACAGAGAGTCCCATACAGGATAAATCCAAGGAGAAATACACCAAGACACATATTAATCAAATTGTCAAAAATTAAATGCAAAGAAAACATATTAAAAGCAGCAAGGGAAAAACAACAAATAACACACAAGGGAATCCCCATAAGGTTAACAGCTGATCTTTCAGCAGAAACTCTGCAAGCCAGAAGGGACTGGCAGGACATATTTAAAGTGATGAAGGAGAAAAACCTGCAACCAAGATTACTCTACCCAGCAAGGATCTCATTCAGATTTGATGGAGAAATTAAAACCTTTACAGACAAGCAAAAGCTGAGAGAGTTCAGCACCACCAAACCAGCTTTACAACAATTGCTAAAAGAACTTTTCTAGGCAAGAAACACAAGAGAAGGAGAAGACCTACAATAACGAACCCAAAACAATTAAGAAAATGGGAATAGGAACATACATATCAATAATTACCTTAAATGTAAATGCTCCCACCAAAAGACACAGATTAGCTGAATGGATACAAAAACAAGACCCATATATTTGCTGTCTACAAGAGACCCACTTCAGACCTAGAGACACATACAGACTGAAAGTAAGGGGATGGAAAAAGATATTTCATGCAAATGGAAACCAAAAGAAAGCTGGAGTAGCAATTCTCATATCAGACAAAATAGACTTTAAAATAAAGAATATTAGAAGAGACAAAGAAGGACACTACATAATGATCAAGGGATTGATCCAAGAAGAAGATATTACAATTGTAAATATTTATGCACCCAACATATGAGCACTTCAATACATAAGGCAAATACTAACAGCCATAAAAGGGGAAATCGACAGTAACACATTCATAGTAGGGGACTTTAACACCCCACTTTCACCAATGGACAGATCATCCAAAATGAAAATAAATAAGGAAACACAAGCTTTAAATGATACATTAAACAAGATGGACTTAATTGATATTTATAGGACATTCCATCCAAAAACAACAGAATACACATTTTTCTCAAGTGCTTATGGAACATTCTCTAGAATAGATCATATCTTGGGTCACAAATCAAGCCTTGGTAAATTTAAGAAAATTGAAATTGTATCAAGTATCTTTTCTGAACACAACGCTATGAGACTAGATATCAATTACAGGAAAAGATCTGTAAAAAATAGAAACACATGGAGGCTAAACAATACACTACTTAATAACGAAGTGATCACTGAAGAAATCAAAGAGGAAATTAAAATACCTAGAAACAAATGACAATGGAGACACGATGACCCAAAATCTATGGGATGCAGCAAAAGCAGTTCTAAGAGGAAAGTTTATAGCAATACAATCCTACCTTAAGAAACAGGAAACATCTCAAATAAACAACCTAAACTTGCACCTAAAGCAATTAGAGAAAGAACAAAAAAACCCCAAAGTTATCAGAAGGAAAGAAATCATAAAGAGCAGATCAGAAATAAATGAAAAAGAAATGAAGAAAACGATAGTAAAGATCAATAAAACTAAAAGCTGGTTCTTTGAGAAGATAAACAAAACTGATAAACCATTAGCCAGTCTCATCAAGAAAAAAAGGGAGAAGACTCAAATCAATAGAATTAGAAATGAAAAAGGAGAAGTAACAACTGACACTGCAGAAATACAAAAGATCATGAGAGATTACTACAAGCAACTCTATGCCAATAAAATGGATAACCTGGAAGAAATGGACAAATTCTTAGAAATGTACAACCTGCCAAGACTGAATCAGGAAGAAATAGAAAGTATGAACAGACCAATCACAAGCACTGAAATTGAAACTGTGATTAAAAATCTTCCAACAAACAAAAGCCCAGGACCAGATGGCTTCACAGGCGAATTCTATCAAACATTTAGAGAAGAGCTAACACCTATCCTTCTCAAACTCTTCCAAAATATAGCAGAGGGAGGAACACTCCCAAATTCCTTCTACAAGGCCACCATCACCCTGATACCAAAACCAGACAAGGATGTCACAAAGAAAGAAAAGTACAGACCAATATCACTGATGAACATAGATGCAAAAATCCTCAACAAAATACTAGCAAACAGAATCCAACAGCACATTAAAAGGGGCATACACCATGATCAAGTGGGGTTTATCCCGGAATGCAACGATTCTTTAATATACACAAATCAATCAATGTGATAAATCATAAAAACAAATTGAAGGAGAAAAACCATATGATCATCTCAATAGACGCAGAGAAAACTTTCGACAAAATTCAACACCCATTTATGATAAAAACCCTGCAGAAAGTAGGCATAGAGGGAACTTTCCTCAACATAATAAAGGCCATATATGACAAACCCACAGCCAACATTGTCCTCAATGGTGAAAAAATGAAACCATTTCCACTAAGACCAGGAACAAGACAAGGTTGCCCACTCTCACCACTATTATTCAACATAATTTTGGAAGTTTTAGCCACAGCAATCAGAGAAGAAAAGGAAATAAAAGGAATCCAAATCGGAAAAGAAGAAGTAAAGCTGTCACTGTTTGCAGATGACATGATACTATACGTAGGATATCCTAAAGATGCTACCAGAAAACTACTAGAGCTAATCAATGAATTTGGTAAAGTAGCACGATACAAAATTAATGCACACAAACCTCTGGCATTCCTATACACTAATGATGAAAAATCTGAAAGTGAAATCAAGAAAACACTCCCATTTACCATTGCAACAAAAAGAATAAAATATCTAGGAATAAACCTACCTAAGGAGACAAAAGACCTGTATGCAGAAAATTATAAAACACTGATGAAAGAAATTAAAAATGATACAAATAGATGGAGAGATATACAATGTTCTTGGATTGGAATAATCAACATTGTGAAAATGACTCTATGACCCAAAGCAGTCTACACATTCAATGCAATCACTATCAAATTACCACTGGCATTTTTCACAGAACTAGAACAAAAAATTTCACAATTTGTATGGAAATACAAAAGACCCTGAATAGCCAAAGCAATCTTGAGAACGAAAAACAGAGAGGGAGGAATCAGTCTCCCTGACTTCAGACTATACTACAAAGTGACAGTAATCAAGACAGTATGGTACTGGCACAAAAACAGAAAGATAGATCAATGGAACAGGATAGAAATCCCAGAGATAAACCCACGCACATATGGTCACCTTATCTTTGATAAAGGAGGCAGGAATATACAGTGGAGAAAGGACAGCCTCTTCAATAAGTGGTGCTGGGAAAACTGGACAGCTACATGTATAAGTATGTGATTAGATCACTCCCTAACACCATACACAAAAATAAACTCAGAATGGATTAAAGACCTAAATGTAAGGCAAGACAGTATAGAACTCTTAGAGGAAACCATAGGCAGGACACTCTATGACATAAATCACAGCAAGATCTTTTTTGACCCACCTCCTAGAGAAATGGAAATAAAAACAAAAATAAACAAATGGGACCTAATGAAGCTTCAAAGCTTTTGCACAGCAAAGGAAACCATAAACAAGACCAAAAGACAACCCTCAGAATGGGAGAAAATATTTGCAAATGAAGCAACTGACAAAGGATTAATCTCCAAAATTTATAAGCAGCTCATGCAGCTTAGTAACAAAAGAACAAACAACCCAATCCAAAAATGGGCAGAAGACCTAAATAGACATTTCTCCAAAGAAGATATACCGACTGCCAACAAACACATGAAAGAATGCTCAACATCATTAGTCATTAGAGAAATGCAAATCAAAACTACAATGAGATATCATCTCACACCAGTCAGAATGGCCATCATCAAAAAATCTAGAAACAATAGATGCTGGAGAGGGTGTGGAGAAAAGGGAACACTCTTGCACTGCTGGTGGGAATGTGAATTGGTACAGCCACTATGGAGAACAGTATGGAGTTTCCTTAAGAAACTACAAATAGAACTACCATATGACCCAGCAATCCCACTACTGGGCATATACCCTGAGAAAACCATAATTCAAAAAGAGTCATGTACCAAAATGTTCATTGCAGCTCTATTTACAATAGCCCGGAGATGGAAACAACCTAAGTGTCCATCATTGGATGAATGGATAAAGAAGATGTGGCACATATATACAATGGAATATTACTCAGCCATAAAAAGCAACGAATTTGAACTATTTGTAATGAGATGGCTAGACCTAGAGTCTGTCATACAGAGTGAAGTAAGTCAGAAAGAGAGAGACAAATACCATATGCTAACACATATATATGGAATTTAAGAAAAAAAAAATGTCACGAAGAGCCTAGGGGTAAGATAGGAATAAAAACACAGACCTAGTAGAGAATTGACTTGAGGATATGGGGAGGGGGAAGGTTAAGCTGTGACAAAGCGATAGAGAGGCATGGACATATATACACTACCAAACGTAAGGTAGATAGCTAGTGGGAAGCAGCTGCATAGCACAGGGAGATCAGCTCCGTGCTCTGTGATTGCCTGGAGGGGTGGGATAGGGAGGGTGGGAGGGAGGGAGACGCAAGAGGGAAGAGATATGGGAACACATGTATATATATAGCTGATTCATTTTGTAGTAAAGCAGAAACTAACACACCATTGTAAAGCAATTATACTCCAATAAAGATGTTAAAAAAATTTTTTTTTAAATTAAAATAGTTTTCACACACAAAAAATAAAGGTATTAAATTGGAGTCATGGAAATAATCAGTGCTAATAGACTCATTTTTCATTATCAAGAGGAGAAAAATAATTTTTCTCAGTGTATTAATAGGATTTATTTTAGCATAACTATTGTAATATTAAGGAAGCTTTCATTTTTTAAAGTGACTCTGGTGGCACTACAGAAATATGAAGTACTCATTAAAAACAGGATGAACGAAGAAGAAAGGCTAGATTGAAGCAGTGGAAGTGGACAGTGGGGGAGGTCTTGGTCAGCTAAAGAGCAGAGAGAGGTGTGAAATATGGGGGCAGGGGACAAATAACTCTTGTTTTAGGGCAATAGCTTGCTCACCCCACAAACTATTTGCTTATTAGATAGGGGTTTCTAAGAAATTGTCATTTTAAACTCTTCACCTCGTTTATTTCCACTCATCCTAAATTCCAGTGAGTGCCCTGTCTTGACAAAGCTCCTGTAAACCACTCACTTGCAGACACTACAACCGGTTAGAATGGCTGTCTACAAAAAGAAAAGAGATAGCAAAGGCTGGCAAGGAGGTGGAGAGAGATGAATGCTTGTGCACCACTGGTGGGAATGTAAATTGGTGTCACCACTATGGAAAACAGTATGGAGGGTCCTCAAAAAATTAAAAATAGATTCCATATATACGTGTTACATTACAGTACTTGTTTTTCTCTTTCTGACTTACTTCATTCTGCATGACAGACTCTAGGTCCATCCACCTCACTACAAATAACTCAGTTTTGTTCTTTTTATGGCTGAGTGATATTCCATCATATATATGTACCGCATCTTCTTTATCCATTCATCTGTTGATGGACACTTCAGGTTGCTTCCAAGCCTTGGCTATTGTAAATAGTGATGCAATGAACATTTTGTTACATGACTCTTTTTGAATTATGGTTTTCTCAGGGTATATGCCCAGTAGAGGGACTGCTGGGTCGTATGGTAGCTCTATTTTTAGATTTTTAAGGAACCTCACATGGGGGGTAAGGGTAAGCTGGGACGAAGTGAGAGAGTGACATGACATATATACCCTATCAAATGTAAAATAGATCGTTAGTGGGAAACAGCCACATAGAACAGGGAGATCAGCTGGGTGCTTTGTGACCACCTAGAAGGGTGGGATAGGGAGGGTGGGAGGGAGACACAAAAAGGAAGGGATATGAGGATATATGTATACATATAGCTGATTCACTTTGCTATACAGCAGAAACTAACACAACATTGTAAAACAATTTTACTCCAATAAAGATGTTAAAAAAAATTAAAAATAGAACTATCACATGATCCAGCAATTCCACTTTTGGGCATATATTCAAAGGAAAAAACCCACTATGTTGAAGAAGATATCTGTACCCCCATGTTTATAGCAGCTTTATCTGCAATAGCCAAGATGTGAAAACAACTTAAATGTCCATCAATAGGTGAATAAAGAAATAAAGGAAATATAGTATATATATATATATATATATATATATATATATATATATACATACTTACATATAGACACACAATGGAATATTACTCAGACAAAATAGAAGGAAATACTGCCATTTACAACAATGTGGATAGACCTTGAGGGCATTAGGCTAAGTGAAAAAAGTCACAGAGAGAAAGACAAATACTGTATGAACTCACTTATATGTGGAATCTAAAAAAAAATTATTTTAAAACAAACTCATAGAAAAAGAGATCAGATCGGTACAAGACCCAAGGGTTGGATAACTGGATGAAGGTGGTCAAAAGGTACAAACTTCCAATTATAAGATAAATAAGTACTGGTAAGTACTGGGGGTATAATATACAACATGATGACTATAGTTAACACTTCTGCATGGTATTTTTGAAAGTTGCTGGAAGAATAGATCCTAAATGTTCTGTATGAGATTATGGATGTTAACTCAACTTACTGTGGTAATCATTTTGAAATATGTGTAATTCAAGTCATTATACTGAACATCTTAAACTTATAGTGCTGTATGTTCAATTATATCTCAGTAAAACTGAAATAACTTTTTAAAATAAAATAAAGATAAAAAGATGTTAAAATGTTGCTTTCACACATATACATAGGTACTATTTAGGTCTAAGAAATCATTGTGAAATACTGACAAGTCCTACCTTGTGATGACTCCCTTGTGATGGACTTAAAATAAAAACCTCTTTTTGGAACTTAGGACAGTGCAGACACTGTCAAGCTAATCCATTCACTCCCTGGATGAGCTAGAAATATTAGAACTTGTGTTATGTGTCCTATTAAATTTCAAAATGCCTCCTCTTCTCTTCTCTCCCTGTTTCAACTATGCTTCTTGTTGTGCTCTCATTTATTAATTTATGAGGGAAAATAAGTCCACATGGCAATTATGGTTCTAACTGTGGTTTTGCATTTAGTACCTTTGTGGTAAAAAGAAATTTTCACCATAAACAAAATGACATCCACCGTGCACTAAATCTTTTATCATTATTTTGTGGCACACGGTCAGAAGAATCCTCCATGCTCAATGCTCACTGAAGTCAGGTGAGGATCTGGGGGAGTCCGGGGAGATTTGACCAACTCAACTGTCTTTGCTGGCTCCCTGGGGTGCTCTCCTCTGCCGCTACTGTCAGGGCATCTCCCCCAACTCAGCTCCCTGTTGGATGAGGTGGTGAGAAGGAGCTTCTTCTAGTTCTCTCTGCTCTTACATTTTATTAGTTAATTGCTATTTTCCCTCCTAAAGACCCTTCTCAATGGCACCACAATCTACTCATACTCACTCATTCTTAAATCTGTCGAATATTTACTGAATGCTTACTTTGTGCAAGACAGTGTGTTCAATGCTGGCAATACTAGAGGCAACAAAATAGACTCACTTCCCTTCTCCCCTCCAAAGGGCTTAGTCTAGTGAGGGAGGCAGAGAGGAATCAGATAGCCACTCAAGCACAGAGTAGCCAGCCAGGCTCAGTGTGATAGAGGAAAAACACCAGACGGGGTAAGAACTTAGAGCTGGAGCACCTGATCTAGCCAGTTGGAGGACAGGGTGTCAGGAAAGGCCTCAGTGATGCAACAGGTGAGAAAAGATGTGGCGGAGCAGGAGGGAAGGATGGAGGGGGCTCTGCCCAGGCAGTACTGAGAATAACAAGTTCTAGCAACTGATAAAATGTTAGTCTGGCGCAACTGATTCAGCAACAGTCCACAGATATTTATGTACTATGCAAACAGGGGAAGTACAATGTCTGGAGTCCCACAGCACATGGCATCCTTCCTGGTGTTTATCCTGCCTCCAGTTCTCCCAACACAGCTTGAGCCGATCCTTGGTCCATGAAGCTAATCGACTGCTGTCTCTGCTTTGGCAGTGCTGGCAGTGGTCACCATTGGTCATGTCTGGGGTCAGCATTGCCCATTTCTTAGCCACCTGGTGTCTTCAGTGTGTCTCTGGCATCCATAGCTCTGGGCATGAACCACCTTGTGTGACCCAGTGTAACAGAGTCCTGCAGAGAAACAGAGCCAACAGGATGTGCATATATGTATATAAACAGAGAAAATGATTTATTATAAGGAATTGGCTCATGCAATCATGGAGGCTCTTAAGCCCACAATCTGCAGTATAGGCCAGCAGGCTTGAGATCCAAGAAAGCCAGTGTTTCAGTTCCAGTCCAAAAGCAGTCTGTTGTAAACCCAGGAGAGCCAATGGTGCAGATGAAGTCTGAAGGCAGTCTGTTGGAGAATTTCCTCAGGCCTGGGGAGGCCAGTCGTTTTGTTCTGTTCAGGTCTTCAGCTGATTGGATGAGGCACACAGACATTATGGAGAGCAATCTGCTTTACCCACAGTTCACTGATTTAAATGTTAAACTCATCCGAAAACACCCTCCAAATTGACACATAACATTAACCATCACACTCAAGATCACATTCTGATTCTCACTCTGGGTCCCTAGAAGAAGGAGCTCCTCTTTCTGAATCCCAAGTGGCCACATCCCAGTGCTTGTGGATGAGCCAGCCTTGCAGAAATATAACCAGGGAACAGGGAACCTGTGCCATCACATAGTCATTTTCTTCCCTTAAGCTTGGTTGGGTGTGAAGAAGTCATCATTACTGCATCTCTCAGGTGGAGTAATCCATTCTTCTTCCAGCACTGGTAGCCCTCAAACATCTCTGCTCTTCCATACCCATGGGATATTGTTATCGTCTAGATGCTGAGCGATCATCATAGTTGTTCTCCAGTAATTATTTATTAAAAGACCCTGCAGAAAAGACACAAGTTTCTTAGAACTAACTCTAGCAAGAGTGTCATATTTAAAATATTTCCTGCACACATAAAAATACAGAGAAAATATCAAAGGAACATATTCTCCTTCCTCAATTCCAAGAAGTTATCAATTTTGACACTCAATCTATTTTATAACAGGGTTGAAGGAGAGGAAAGAAACAGAGTAAATATGCCCTTCAATTTTCAAACTCATACTAATTATAGAAAATAGTATAAAAGTTATGCCTAGCCATTGAAGGCATATGGTAATAGGCTCAACGTCTTGAACTATTTTAATAGTCCAAAATTCAGAGTGGCTGCATATTTTTAGAACATTGACGAACACATGTACCTCTAGAGGAAAGAAATTAGAGAGAGAAGAATCTGAAATCCATGTCTGCAGGAGAATCAGGGTGAATACATATGATTAGCTGAAGGCATGAGACCTGGGTGTCATATGGAAAAGAGACCAAATTTGCTCAAGGATACAGGTCCAGAACAAGGGGCTGGGACTTTACAAAGAAGGATGTTTGACTCTCCCACTGCACATGGGCTTCCCTGAGACCCTCTCTGTAGGTCTGGGTGGCAGCTGGGGGCAGGAGTGTCATTATGCACAGGACACTCTAATGGAAGGAATTAGATGCTGATGCAAGAGGAGAAAGGAAATGTGGCTGGAAGGGACTTTGAAGGTTGCTCATCTGACACTCTAATGTTACAGATGAGGAACCTGCATGCCAGGGAATAGATTCACCACACAGTCGATATGTGTGGGACTCTGCTGAAACCCCAAAAAGCCCATGTCAGGACTCTTGTGTCTGTGCTAGCTAGTGTTCCCAAGGGTTACCACAACCTCCCAGGAGCCTGGATTTACAGACACAGCTTTGCTGTCTCTCAAAAGTGTGTTTTTTAAGAAGCTGGTTCTTGTTCACAGTTCTATAAATATCCCCACTGACACAGGGGTGTTATTCCTTGTTTATTTCACCGGCACAGTAAATCCCCTTTTCATGTTTGTAGGCTCCAGAAAATCCTGCGATCCACAGAATCTTGTTTATTCACATTAACAAAGCTTCTTCTAGAAGTTTTATCATTTTCTAGAGGATTTCCCACAAAGTATTATATTTCATGGAGCATGTGACTCATCAAGTTAAGGCACTTATTTCCATTCTGAGCACCTGCTGGTTAGCTATGTAAGCTAATGTCCTTCATACCGAAATGGAGATTTACCAACTGGTTTTCAATTGTGCTGACAATCTCAAAAAAACTCCTTTTCTAACTTGCTTATTCCAGAAGACATTCATTTCTTTAACAATAAATGTGAGCAGGCAGAATATAACTGAAGTCCAGCCTTATGAACAGATGTCATACTCCTAAGCTACTTTACATGCCCACACGGTCAGTACAAAGAAGTCTGGACTATTTAGGTCACCTTACGGTCAGACCAGAGAAAACACTAAAGCAATGGGAAGTTTCAGTCAATGAAAACGCCCTCTAACAGAATGAGACATGCACACAACACATTTAACAAAGTATAAGTTCTGGTCGTCTAATAGAAGGAAGAAAATGTGCTTAAAACGGTAATTGTGTTTATCATGAAATTACCCCCTTAGCTCCTTTAAAGTACACATTATGTATTTCAGAAATGAAAAACCACAAAAAAATTAAATGAGATGAGTTTTCTTTGTATTAAAATTTAAAGGAAGGTTTTTTTATATAGATCAAGCAATAGAAAATTATAAGCATAGTAAATGTCTTCAATGGCAGCTTCCTAAAAGTCATGAAAACAATTTTAAAGTATATGTTTCTCAATGCCTCCTTGCCATTTACTTATTTTCTTTCTCTTGAGTGCAATTAGTCAGTTGGACTTAATGTCAGCCCAGGAGAAGGGAACCTAAGTAAGGTAAATACTCTGAGGTAGGGTGGGCAGGATCGGAGGCCAATTTGGCTTATTTCCTAGTTGCTTCTAAGCCCTTCTGGAAGAAGAGTTTTGTAGATGCTTCATTAAGGAGGGTTTGAATGAAGAAACCTGGCCAAATGAGAATCAGCCCCATTTCTGCTCTGGAGTAGCAGAGCTGCAAAATGCAACCCCCAGTCTCTAGAAAGAAGGGATGGGAGCATAGAGGAGTTATCAAAGACATTTAATACTGATAAATCCAAACTCTTCAAAGAGACATCATCTGGGTCTTGACTGTAGTTTTTTCAATCATCCCCCAACTACTTAAGACCTTAACCAGGGTCAGCCAGCCTTGTCACCACTATTATGCTCAGCACAAGACCCTCCTTCCTGGAATCTCTCATTGTTGTGATTTTACATGGCTGTGAGGGATACTTGACTGGTATCATTCTCCCCACTATGCTCTAATTTGTCGACTTCTGCTAGGTGCCCGGCATCCAAAAATACTTCATAAGTATTTTTCTGTAAGGAATAAATAAATTAATTACACTTTATCAGGCCTCCTACTTGGGCACCCTTCCGGCCTTTCAAATCCCACGGTCCTTTCCTCATTCTTTTTCTCCTCATAGCTGTGCTTCCCCTTCCCATCCTCTCACTGCTCAGAGCTTCCTAGACATTGCTGGCAGATGAGCTTTCCAAAAACACAGCCGTGTTGGGTCACTCTTGAGCTCAAAATCTTCTAGGGCTTCCCCAAATCTGGAGGCCACTCTCCAAATTTCAGGTCCTGTGATCCCCGCCCAGCACGTCCTCCCTCATTCCTCTTCCCACATCCCTACGTGGACCAAGCAGGACCATTCACAGGAACCTCCACACATTCCTCGTGGTACCTGCTCTGCCCACTGGTCATGGCATTCTCACCCCCTTGAATCCCCTTCGCTGCCTGTTACAATCCTATCCAAAGTCAACACCAAACACTTCTTCCTCCAGTTAGATTTCCTCTATTGCTCCAGCTGCAAACGTGACACCTTCTTTTCTCTTCCTTGGTGTGTTCATTTTGTATTTGCTGCTGTAACAAAGTATCACAAAAAGTGTGTTAAAATAACACAAATTTATTCTACTTGGTTCTGGAGATCAGAAGTCCAAAATGAGTCTTATTAAACTAAAATCAGGATGTTGGCAGGCCTGAGTTCCTTCTGGAGGCTCTGGAGGAAAATCTGTTTCCTTGCTTAGTACAACTCCTGAAGGCGCTTCTATTGCTTGCCTTGTGGCTCGTTCCTTCGCCTTCAGCATCAAGTCACCAGCATAGCATCTTCAACCCTCTCTCTCACTCTGATAAGTGACTCTCCTTCCTCTCTCTTTCACATTTAGGGACTCTTATGATTACACTGAGCCAGCCCAAATAATCCAGGATAATTTTCTCCTCTGAAAATCCTTAACTTAATCACAGCTGTAAAACCCCTTTGCCATGTAAGGTGACATAGGTTGCATGTATCAGGATGCAAAAATCTTTGGGAGACCACTTGACATCATATTAATACCTTTCTTATGATTCATAGAACATTCCATCTACTATTAGTTACTTTTGTGCGTGCTTTGCCTCTCCTACAAATTCTTTGAGGAATTTAAGCTGAAGGAACCAGGCTGTATTTAGCTTTATGCTCATGGCAAAGTGTGCGGAGTGGAAACCAAACTCACGGGACAGAGAAGCTCACAGCCAAGTGAAAGTCTCCTTGCACTGAGCTGGAGAATCATAAGTAAATGCAGGACCTGTTTGTTGGGTCCTTTGATCCAAAGGCCTGTGCAAGCACCTCTTCTTCACTAGCCACAATTTTCCACCACTTCCATCAACAACCAATGCATTTAAAGTGTAATATCTCACAATAACTAAATAGCAGTAGGAGAGCACATCACCATTTTGTAGATTTATCCTCTCAGTTAAATTATAAGGAATACCAAGCAGGTTTTTTCTGCATTATAGAAAACTATGAACTTAATGTGCATAGATTATTATGCACACTGTAGAATGTGTAACACAACTGAAAGTAAGAAAACAAACTGCTTTCTCACAAAATTTGGAAATAATACTCTTTCAAAATTCAAGAACATTCCCTCTCTATGTTTGATTTGCGCCCAATTTCTTGGGTACATTAAATGGCTCTTCATCATCTAAATATTTTGTATCCTCTTGATCACAGTGTTTCATTCATAACAAAGATCTTCCTCTGAAAATATGTAGTTGGTTGAATCTAAATTATCAAACATCATATATTAAAATTTACACCTGGTTACATATTTACATATGAATTTAAAACTAATTTCAGCTTCTCATGGCCAATAGCTAAACATGTTTGATAAGTTATCATTTTAATACCCTTCCTACCTTATCTCCAAAGCTGCTTGTTATACTATTTTATTGTAAGTATGTTCTCTGGTACTTTCATATTTGTTCATAATTGCTGATGCTTTAAATACTACTCTAGTGGCTTCTAAAGTCAAATAAGCCTTTTCAATTTTCTAACATAGAATCAGAGAGTAATTTTTTACTATACAACTATAATAAATTGTTTTCTGTTTGTACAAGTTGTTTTCCTTTAAGTTAGCAGGTCTTTATTGAGCATTTTAAAAGCCTCTATTAATTAAAAAAGATTAACTTGTCTAATTTCAAGTGTATGCTATAGAAATTTAAATGATCAAGAAAAATACCGTATGCTAACACATATATATGGAATTTAAGAAAAATAAATGTCATGAAGAACCTAGGGGCAAGACAGGAACTACTAGAGAATGGACTTGAGGATATGGGGAGCGGGAAGGGTAAGCTGTGACAAAGCGAGAGAGAGGCATGGACATATATACACTACCAAACGTAAGGTAGATAGCTAGTGGGAAGCAGCCGCATAGCACAGGGATATCAGCTCTGTGCTTTGTGACCGCCTACAGGAGTGGGATAGGGAGGGTGGGAAGAAGGGAGACGCAAGAGGGAAGAGATATGGGAACATATGTATATGTATAACTGATTCACTTTGTTATAAAGCAGAAATTAACACACCATTGTAAAGCAATTATACTCCAATAAAGATGTAAAAAAAAAAAAGATGACAAGAAAAAAAAAGAAAGAAAGAAAGTCAAGTAAAATAGTGCATGTTTCAAAACGTAACCATAAAAATTTACTACACTGGCACAGAATATACCTGCAGAAAGAGGGCCACCTGCCATTGACTCTGCCAGAGAGGTCTATCTACATCAAAGACAATTTCTTTTTCACAATCTGTTAACTTTCTATACTTTCCAATTCAAGACCATGTTATTAATGCCTTTTTGTCTGACACAAAGGGCAGAAATCAGGAAATACCGTTTTATGTCTATATCTACCATATATACTTAAAATGTATATACTTAAACCTTATAAAAGTTAACCCCAGTTTAGCCAAAAATATGTTCACTAAATCTTAAAATTATTAGAATGAATTATAAAAACAAAGAAGAAAAATATAGAAATATATAAAAATACAACAGAAGACTTTAAACAGAAGCCGTCAAACAGATAACAGGAATAAAACTAATACATCTGTCAAGTAAATAAAATGGGATAAATTTGCGTCAAGAGAAAAATTTCCCCAAAGAGATCATAAAGCAAAACTTAACTATACCTGCATAAAACTATCTAAAAACTATGTGAATTGGAGGAGGTCAAAGATAAAAGTATGGGAAAAGTTATACCAGATGGAGCTAAATGGTGACAAATAGAAAACAGACAAACTAGAAATAAACCGTTGAAAATAATAATAATACAAGGCAAGAGTATAGTCAAGGTAAAAACCAGTCATGAGATAAAGAGGAGCATTTCATAAAGAAAACCATCACAAGTGGAAACCTAACCAAATCACCCCAAGATCAAATACTAAACATCAACAGTAGAGGTAGTATTAGCATTTGCAGGGTGGATACAGGCTGTTTCATGGGGCTGCTGGCTGTGAGATCACGGAGTGTATAGTCCCTAATTTTCCCATTCCAGGGAATATGTAGACACCCCATACTCAAGGCTCTTGTTGGAATATTTCATTTGCCTTATATTTTCTGGCTGCTATAGTGAAAGCGTGAGAAGAAATCATTTCACAGTGCCTTGGTTTCCAGGCTCTTGCTGTGATGACCTGTGACATTTGAGATGGCCTAGAAATTACTAACAAACATCCTTTGGCCTTCCTTGAGCAGAATATTTTGGACTTTCTTCCTTATAATTTTTCTATATTATTTCCTTTCTTTTTCTACATTCTTATTGAATGAATTGCTGTGTTAAATTCTGTTTTCTCCTCTATTACATTGAAAGCTATGTCCTCTAGTTTTGTTCTATTATTGATTACTAGAGGATTTTAACACTCATATTTAAAAATACATACTTAAAATCCAAAGTTTAACAATATTTCTGCACTCTCCTTAAAAATTATAAAATGCTGAACATAAACCCTCTTCCTTTTACATATTTATAAAAGCTGAAAATTTTAGTTCTTTCTTTTTAAACCTAAACCTTCCATTTTTCTAAATAGTCATTATTCCTTTGGATTTCCTTACCTATACTGATTTATTTTCCAGAATTATGTTTTGTATCTCATCTCTTCCTTTAGGAATCTTTCTTTTTTCTCCTTCTTCTCCTTCTTCTCCTTCCTCTCCTTCTTCTCCTTCTTCTTCTTCTTCTTCTTCTTCTTCTTCTTCTTCTTCTTCTTCTTCTCCTTCTCCTTCTCCTTCTCCTTCTCCTTCTCCTTCTTCTTTCTTCTTCTTCTAATACTTCCTTTAGAAGTAACTTTAATGATGGCTTATTGGCTCTAAAATCAATTTTTTCCACTAAAATATTTGCTGTGGTTACATTTCTGGGTTTTCAATATTCTCTGTTGCATTCTAGCCTCCACTGTTGCTGGGGGGGATGGTTCAAGCAATAGTACGAGCTATGGGGAGCAATGAGGAGCAGCAGATGAAGCTTCGCTCACTTGCCAGCCACTCACCTCCTGCTCTGCAGCCCTGTTCCTAACAGGCCGTGGACTGTTACCAGTCCCCAGCCCAGGGATTGGGGACCCCTGGCTTATAAGGTAACCATCATCAATTTATTTTCTTTTTGCTTAATCTGTGTTTTCTTTATGGATACTTTTAAGATGTGTGTTTTACCTTTATTTTTCTCTGAAGCATGCCTCGGAGATATTGTGGGTTCAGTTCCAGACCACCTAAAGATGGTGAGTATCACAGTAAAGTGAGTAACACAAATTTTTTGGTTTCCCAGGGCATATAAAAGTTATGTTTATACTATAGTATAGTCTATTAAGTGTGCAATGGCATTATGTCTAAAAATATATATACATACTTTCATTTAAAACTACTTTATTGCTAAAAAATGTCAAAACAATTAAAATAGTAACATCAAAGATCACTGATCACAGACAACAATAACAAATACAATAATAGTGAAAGAGTTTGAAATACTGCAAGAATTACCAAAATGTAACATGGAGACATGAAGTGAGAAATACTGTTAGAAAAACATGGACATATATACACTACCAAATGTAAAATAGATAGCTGGTGGGAAGCAGCCGCATAGCACAGGGAGATCAGCTCGGTGTTTTGTGACCACCTAGAGGGGCGGGATAGGGAGGGTGGGAGGGAGGGAGATGCAAGAGGGAAGAGATATGGAAACATATGTATATGTATAACTGATTCACTTTGTTATAAAGCAGAAACTAACACATCATTGTAAAGCAATTATACTCCAATAAAGATGTTAAAAAAAAAGAAAGAAAGAAAAATAGTACCAATAGACTTGCTTGACACAGGGTTGCCACAAACCTTCAAGTTGTTAAAAAAAAAAAAACAATAGTTGCAAAAGCACAATAAAGCAAAGAGCAATAAAATCAGGTATGCCTATAATTTCACTATTATATGTCTAATTGTTACTTCCTTGTGTTTTATCCTGTTTTAATTTTATCATACTTCCAGAATAGAAGGTCATCGAAACTGGAATTGCAGGTCATTGTGTTTAGGATGAGACTATTACAAACAAACTGATAAAAGCACTTTACTCAACAGTCTCAAATGTTCATGACATATCACATGGGGAGTCATTACTAAAACCTCCCACAAGAAGATAAAGAATTTAGCTCAATAGTATATAGAATTTCAATTGATTTTTGGTTACTGATTGTTCAACAGCCTTGTGAAAGTCCCTTAGTAATTCTAATAAGTTTTCTATAGATTCTTTGAATTAGCTCTAAACAATGACATCATTTGCACAATTCTGAGTAGAAGTGGAAATAGTAGTCATTTTTGTTTCATTCCAAATTTTACATGAAAAATTTTAATATGTTACCATTAAACACAATGTTTGCCATGGATTTTCTTTATTTTTACTTTTAAAAGTTCGTCTATCAAGTTTAGGAAATGTCCTTCTATTTCCAGTCTGCAAAGAGATTTCATTATACCTGAAAGTTCAATTTTATCACATGAGCTTAAAGTTTACTATAGATTTCAAGGCATTTTTTTTAATTCTTTAAAATTATTAGCAATTATCTTTTTGAATGTAACTTCTCTGTCACTCTTTCCAATTTCTTCTTCTATAACTCTTTCTATTATATATTTGAATTTCTCAAGCTATTTTTATATCTTTTAACACATCTTCCTATTCTAATAGTTTTATCTCTCAATTTAGTTCTTCCAGATTATCTTTATTGTGTTGAATATTGAGTTTATTTTGATTATTGTTTTTATTACAAATACTGTACATTTTAAACATGTTATCTCTCTAACTGGTACTTGTTATGTTAGCCTATTCTTATTCCACATCTTCCTCCTTATGTTTCGTATCTTTTAATTTGCATTAGACTTCGCTATAAGTTTAGTAATTTAATTTGTAAGCTCATTTGAGCAGGGGGATCTTCAATCTGTGAGCTCTGTATGTGTGGTGTTTGCTATGGTTTGTGGTGTGTGTGTGTGTGTGTGTGCATGTAGACTGTATTTGGTGTGTGTGTGATGTGAGTATATGTCTGTATATGTGTGAGTGTGTAAGGCATGTGTGTGTGTGTGTGTATTGCTGGTTTTGGGGTTGTTGCCCCCAGGCTCCCAGCCCTCTCAGTCCAGAACCAGGCTCTATAGTGGTTCAGAGCTCCTGCACCCTGGGGATGTTGAGGACACCACAGACCAGCATTGGCTTGGTTCAGATCCTGGTCAGGAGTCTGGTCTTTGACCCCCTGCTGCTCACATTTGTTGTTCCATATAAGCAGTAGGCTCAGATGGCATCAGTAACTGGTCCTTTTCTTCTTGTTCCAGGAATGAAAAATCCCACCCCAGGCTCTGTTTTCAAGTGCTGATCCCTGTCTTGTAAAAACCATTCCTGCTGTTCCCTGCATGAGTTGACCTGATGATCAAAACCTGGCAGGCATTAGCTCCATGACTTTAGGCACACTCACTGCTTTTCCCCATGGTATTGTGGATTTTGTTTAAGAGCTTATGTCTCTCTGCTTTTCTCTCATGTATTTTATCTATTAGTGGCATATTGGGAGCAGAGGAGTTGCATTTATGTGGTAATCTATTGAATGATTTTTACTGGAATTTCCTCTAAAATGTCTAAAAAATGTGTGACCTTGATTAAAAGCTCTCAGGGAGTCTCTGTTGTTTTGAATATAAAGACTACATTCCACATAATGATATAAAAGGGCTTCTATATTTTTATTTTTGAAGAAGGTCCTCTAAACTTTTTGTGTCTCTCATGTTTTAGAAAACTATTTAAGACAATTAAATATTTTGAGTGTATATAACACATGGCTAGATACAGGAAAACATCTAGAACAATTTCTGGTACATAATGATCAGTCAATACATGTTAGTGGCTATTGCCATTTTCATACCTAGCCAAATGTATACTCCATCATTTAATCCTAAAGACCTCTTCATTAGCTGTAAATCATTCTTTTCATTTTGTACCTGATGAAATTGAATTGTCACTTGAAGAGTTTAGATAGATTTTCCATTATCCAGAGATAGTATAGAAAAGTTAAGATTTGAATTCATGTCACTCCTTTTCTTTTTTTTCCCACTACATACTAGGATATTCTTCTAAATCTATAAACCATGATGGTCATAATATAAACAGATTTCAGCCACATTTTCAGATACTGGTAGAAAAGACTCAGTGTGGAATGTTCTTATTTAAGTGCTAACATTCTTTTCACCTGTCCTCCTGGCAGACATGACTAATCAATCATTGCATTTTTCTCCTCTGAGTTGAGGCTTTAAGCAGCCACAATGAATCGATCAGATTTTATAAAAGGGATGAAAGAAATTTTCCATCCCTGTCCCAAATATACTACCAAGGACTGCCTGCTTTGAAGAAAGCAAATGACCTCTTTTCAAGAGTTTCTCACTTTCAGAAAGTTTAAACCTACAAACCTACTTTTAAAAGAACAAAACCTGGAATAATAGATTTTACCAATGAAATTAAAAGTGGTACAGTTCAATCATAAATTATTACTTTGAAAAACTGTCATACCGGGGTTTCCCTGGTGGCGCAGTGGTTGAGAGTCCGCCTGCCGATGCAGGGGACACGGGTTCGTGCCCCGGTCCGGGATGATCCCACATGCCACGGAGCAGCTGGGCCCGTGAGCCATGGCCCCTGAGCCTGCGCGTCTGGAGCCTGTGCTCCGCAACGGGAGAGGCCACAGCAGTGAGAGGCCCGCGTACTGCAAAAAAAAAAAAAGAAACAAACAAAAAAAAACAACTGTCATACCTAATTTGCTGTATAAAATTGCTGATTATTTTAAACATATTTGAAGTGAGTTAATTGGTTCCATTGTCTCCTAAATAATTGTTGAGTGGGAAGCACTGCTTAGGAACAAAAGATATCCAGATGACTTGGTGATTATAGATCATGAGAAATCAGCACAACCAAAAACATGTGCAGGTCAGGAGGATCTTTTAGAAAATCAGAGTTATAAGGAAGAGGACACTGCAGATGGACAAAATGTTTTGGTTTTGTGACCACATCAGAAATGTGACCCAGCAGCATGTTCTAAATGTCAGCAACAGCTGACCTCCCCAGATCCTCTTGAGACTTTCACACTTAACCTGCGTGTGTCCCTTGAATTCATTGAATTATGCTTTCTTTTTCTACTAACCCACCCTGATACATTTTTCTACTTCTAACCCAACACATTCTTTTCTTATAAGTGCTTGCCACTCAATAGTAATAGAGAAAAATCAGGGAAACAGAGTATAAAATATGGTTATTACCACCCTGGAACTAAGAAACTATTGTGCTATAAAATACAAAATAATGTTGTTTACAGAAAAGCAGAAATGCCAGAAAATACTCCATAAGTTTAAAACAGAAACAGATGCCCCTGGAGTTAGGAGAGAGTGTTCATGGAGCAGAAAGAATTTTGAGGGGGGAGAGATAAACTGGGAGATTGGGACTGACATACACACACTAGTATATATAAAATAGATAACTAATAAGAACCTATGGTATACCACTGGGAACTCTACTCAATACTCTGTAGTGACCTATATGGGAAAAGGATCTAAAAAAGAGTGGATATATGTTTATGTATAACTGATTCACCTTGCTCTACACCTGAAACTAGCATAACCTTGTAAATCAATTATACTCCAATAAAAAATAATTGAAAAAGAAAAAGACAACAGCAACAAATTAAAAAAAAAAAAAGATTTTGAGCTAAGTTAACATTGTGTCCCTGTTATTTTTGTCAGGTTGCTAGAGGTGGCCCATGAGGGAGGAGGTCACAGCTGACATCTCTGTACCTGTCTTCGTACAAAGTAGGTATTATCAGTGAGGCTTGGTCACACCTGGAACATCAGTGATGGCTAAACAAGGAGACCAGATGGACACACAAGTGTGGCAGGAGAAGAAACCCAACGTCCATGGGTGGATGGAGGAGGCCCTCTCATGTGCTTCTAAGCCCTAGCTTGAATTTGTTTTGCTGACTGTTTCCAGGAGAATTGGTACAAGAGGAAAATAAGGATACTGATCATCCAATGAAAAGAAAGGGAGACAGGGAGGTAGAATGTCCCTGGAGACAGGCCCCTACACTTTTCCTTCCATCCAGAAACTCTTTATTGACTCTGAACATTACATCTTCATTCTTAATGACTATCCCATTTTCTTCATGCATTATGGGGCAGGAAGAACCATGGCTTCCAATAATGCTGGGAATATAGCTGTACTATGTGGATCTCATCTGCTTCAGATCTTTCAGTGATGCTTTCTTGTCCACATTTCTTAAAATGTCATCAGAAGTTTATAGAATCTGGCCCCATCTCTCTCTCTGGCCCCTGTGTCTATAATTGTTCCCATAAATCCTATTCTTAGCTTTAAACTGTTCTGCGGACACACTGGTTTCCCTGTGTTCTGTTTTGCTTGCTCACCTGATCGATTTCTTTATGTCTTTTTCCCTGAAATGCCCCTCGTTACCACCTGGGCTCTCCCACTGCATCTTCACAACTAAGCACCTCATCTTACCTGAGATGCTTTTTCCAGCCCCTTCAGTCAGAGTAAGTGACCACTTCTTCCAGGGGCCCTCAGGACTCTAAGGAGAGCTCAGCTTGAGCCCTCAGGACATCATCTGTTCCTGATACCCCGGTTTACTTTGTTATCACCTCTCATCTCCACAGCAAATAACATGGGTTAGGCATATGGGAGACACTCATTAAATGCACTAAATGAATCAATGAAAGAAGAGATGAACACAAATGATATCATGGATCACTCCTAAAATCGTACAGTATTTGTAGTCTATCAAAATATCTCGTTCACATCTCTTCTATCACAGTGAAATAAGGTAGATTCCCTGCTCAGCACATCTGTGATCTTGCTTTTAATCTGCATCAAAGGCCCTGAGGATTGCTTTAAATCCTCCATTCAGAATAGTCATGTCTTTGTCATTCAGTAATAACTCTTTGATGGTCCTGAAAACTTACCTTTTCTTTTTTTTTTTTTTTAAGTTTACCTTTAAAGCACAACCTGAGCTGGAACTTTGCAAGAACATTGTAAAACTAAATTTTTTAAAGTGAGATAAACCTTAAAATAGGTTTGATTTTTCCTTTTAGAAGAATGTGGTATGCACAACAGAATCACTTTACATCATCCAGCATGAGCAAAGCAAGAGGCAGGGAACTAAAGGCATGAAAAACTGGAGAAGACATTTCAACCCAAAATGTCCAAAATGAAATGATATTGTGATGTGAAATATTATTTCACTATGTTTGAATATGCCTGAACTTTCTGAAGAAATAATGGTCTTTTGTAGTTTTAGGGAGAATGAACTACACCAAATAGGATTGTGCAGTGCCATAGTTCTGGTTTTCTTCTGTGAATAATGAACATAATATACCCCCAAATCATAACAAGTTAGAGAAAAAAAATCCAGTTAATATGATTACTGTGTTTTACTTTTTAAAAATATATATGTATGAATTTGCTTTCATCAGATAAAACAAAAGCAAAAACACAAACTGCCTAAATACTATATGAGATAATATACAAGATGCATAAATAACCCATGTTTGGGAATTGACAATTCACTCAAACGGCATTAATTCACTTAGAAACTGAATAAATATCATAGGCCTACTGTATTCATTTTCTATTGCCAAGTACCACAAACTAGTGGCTAAAACAACATTTATTTGTTCTCTCAGTTTTGTATGTCAGAGTTTCAGGAGGGCTTGACTGAACTCTACCCCCTAGGTCATGAGCTGAAATCAAGGTTTTGATGGGTGGGCACTTCCAGGGAGACTCTGGGGAAGCAGTAGTCTTCCAGGCTTATTCAGATTGTTACAGTTGTAGGTCCGAGGTCCCCGATACCTTGCTGGTTGTCACATGGAAATCATAATCTGCTCCTAGAGTCACTAATATTCCTTCTCATGGGGCTTCCTTCATGTGCAAGGCCAGGGATCGTGCATCAAATCCTTCTAGAGCTTTGAATCGCTGACTTTTCCTTTTGTCTCTGTCTTTGGCAACCAGTTAGAGGAAGTTCTCTGCTTTTAAGGGCTCATGTGATTAGATTAGGACCACCCTGATAACCTCTCTATTTTAAGGATAACTGTACCACACAACGGCATGGTCATAGGGCTGCTATCCCATCATGCTCACAGTTTCCAGGGCTTAACATGGAATCTGGGAGCTTTCTCAGACTTCTGCCTACATGTGTAAGTCTTGGAATTAGACCAACAGCAGATCACAGAATGCCAGAACTGAAGGAAAACTTGGAAAATAGTAGCTTCACTTTTCAACTAAAGCATAAATCCCGCACGTGGAGCAAAGAGCTTTCATTTAAATACATCTAATGATAGGGAATTCCCTGGGTGTTCAGTGGTTAGGACTCTGCGCTTTCACTGCCGAGGGCCCAGGTTCAATCCCTGGTTGGGGAACTAAGATCCCACAAGCCACACGGTGTGTCAAAAAATAAATAAATAAACAAAATAAATACGTCTAATGATACAAAACACATTTTCTAATTTTTTTGACCAATTTGATGATTAAAAAGCAAGGAATTCTGTGATCATATTTGCTCCCAATATTTTTTTGGAATTTATTTTTTATTGAAGTATAGTTGATTTAATAATTTTTACTTTTAAAAATTGAATCCAATTTTCTTTCTGACATATAGCAAGCTTTTTATTTGTTTCAATACTCCTGTGACTTTGTTTCAGCCTAGAAATACTCAATATCTCACAAAATGTAGGCTGACAAGGAATACAACCCTCTATATATGGCCTCATTCTATATAACGTATAGACATTGCCTCATTCTATATAATGTAGAGACATTTATCCACGTGGTTTTCTCTGCTACTATTCTTCCTTTTAAACTTGTGCTTACTTCAATTTCAGACTCGTGCTCTTATGAGGAACTTACTTTTATGAATAAGCTTCTAGAAATTTGGAAAGCCCACTAACAATAAAACAAAAAAAAGTATAATTTCTTTTAAAATGGCTGCCTGTGACTGAGTACCACCTTATTATATCATTATTTGAAGAATCATCAAATATTCCAAAAAGCATTCAAAGTCCCACAAGAGCCCCCTACATTTTAGCCTCCTTGGACACCCTTAAAAGGAAACATATATAAGTAAGCAAGTGAAAAGAAAAATGCCGCTTCAGAGAACCCTGTGACTCCACACGTGCATTTATGGTTTAACCATCTGCTTATCCAAACATCCAGGAGGCCCTTTGTGAGCTCAATAACACTGGTCCTTAGTGGATGATCCCATGGTGAGCAAAGTCGATTTCTGTGGGCTTGCTGATTTCCAAAACAAGAGAAAATAATCAAAAGAAAAGGACTGACTACCACTGAAGAACTAATAATTCAGAAAGCCTAAAAATTTTGAGCAGGGCTTCCCTGGTGGCGCAGTGGTTGGGGGTCCGTCTGCCGATACGGGGGACGCGGGTTCTGTGCCCCGGTCCGGGGGGTTCCTGCATGCCGCGGAGCGGCTGGGCTTGTGAGCCATGGCTGCTGGGCCTGCGTGTCCGGAGCCTGTGCTCCGCAACCGGAGAGGCCATGGCAGTGGGGGGCCCGCATACCGCAAAAAAAAAAAAAAAAAATTTGAGCACATTTTACCTTTTTTCCTTTGTTCATTCTGGTCCTGAGAAAATGTTAAAGATAATTGGAAATATTTTTGATAGTTAAATTATGAGTTGAAATGCCACAGCCAAAAGCAGCTTTCTGCTGAAGGCTGGCAGCCTGCTGGTCTGTGTTTGTTTTTGTTTTTGTTACTCAATCAAGTAATAGATTAGAGTCGTTTTCATAAAAGTTTACTTTTTGTAAAATAATGATGATATAACATTATCATCCGGGATATTATGACAAATAATTAGTGCCCTATGAACTTGAGTAACACAGTATGATCTTTCTTTTGGTGAAATCTGTGTAACACTTAAATAATATTCACCTGAAATGTCCAAACCTGTTTCTGAAATAAATAGATTTTTCTCTTCATCTAGAAGGAATTTCTGTGATGGAACTGGACAGGAAGTCCCTGCTTCCCCCAAGAATGTACTACGTTATATTATGTGAATATGATAAATATACTGTAATCTATAGTATTTCTAATTCTGAGTTTATTGGGTTATCAAGAAACCTATGTGGGAGACAAGCAGGTATAATTTACTGCCATGTTGGTGAACTTCCCAGAAATTATAAAAGTTTATGACTCTGGTGACTGGGTATTACACCCTCTCCGAAGTCAAGTTGCTCCCAGTTCTGTTATTTTAACCAAATGTCAGCTGATAGATCATTGATTTTCAACATGGAAACTTGGAATGAATTAAAAACAATGGAGGGTCCTTGCCATAACAAAGTCCTCCTGCCTCCTCCGAGTTCTTTATGTGAGTCAGAATTCACTGCACTTAAAGGAATTAGATTGAGAAATATGAAAAGAGTCAATCCTGAAACCTGTCTTATTCCAGCAGTGAGTGGTATTTATTTAGAGGTACATTAACTAACTGAAAAATAAGCTCCAGCCCTTCCATCTTATCACGAGGTGCATTTTCAGTGAGTTTTACTTTTGTTTCATGCTTTGCCTTGTACGCTTCACTACTGGATTAGTGGAGCTTGACATAAGTTTTTAAATAGAAACCTCTCAACCTGCAAGGAAGAGAGACAGACTGTACTTTAGGACAGGTTCCCCAAGGATTGAGCCCTGGGCTCCCTTCCCTACCAACACTGCTGCACAGATACCAGGGAGAAGAAAGAAAAGATCACTACTAACATGACCACAAAGTACCACACTTTACATTCTAGTAGAGAGGCATCATTCATTCATTTTGGAAAAGGAATGTTTAATTGGGGTAGTAGGTATACTCTGATGGCTTCTCTGCCAACCTCGTTAATGGGAGACTGGCTGTTAGTAAAGGACCACCACTCACCTGGAGGCAAGGTATGAAAACTTGGGGCAAAATATCTAAGTGGACACAAAAATATCTGCTGTCCTGAGTAGCTATAAGAAAATATCATAGACTGGTGGCTTTAATAACAAACTGTTTTTTCTCACATTTCTAGAGGCTGGGAAGTCCCAGATAAAGGCAGATCTGGTGTATGGTGAAAGAGTCCACTTCCTTGTTCATAGACAGTCACTTTCTCATGGAGTCCTCACAAAGAGGGGAGAGAGACAAATACCATATGAAATCACTTACATGTGGAATCTAAACTATGACACAAATGAACCTATGTGTGAAACAGAAACAGACTTCCAGACATAGAGAACAGACTTGTGGCTGCCAAGGGAGAGGGGTTAGGGAAGGGATGGAGTGGGAGGTTGGGTTAGCAGATGTAACCTATTATATATAGAATGGATAAACAACAAGGTCCTACTGTATAGCACAGGGAACTATATTCAATATGTGATGATAAACCATAATGGAAAAGAATATAAAAAAAGAATGTGTATATATACGTATAACTGAAACACTTGGCTGTATAGCAGAAATTAACACATTATAAATCAACTATACTTAAAAAAAATGTGGGGGGAGAGAGAACTCCTGTCTATTTCCCTTTTTCTAGGGCACTAATCGCTTCATGAGGATCCCACCCTGATGACTTAATCTAACCCTAACTACCTCCTAAAGAATATCATCACATTGGGGGTTTAGGGCTTCAACATACAAATTTGGGGAGAGAGAGAAGCAATTCAGTCCATAGCTCCTGCCAATATAAACCATAGAGAGATAAGCATCACAATCTCTGAGTTTCTGCAGCAGTGTCTCTTGGGGAAAGTGGAGCACATCCTTTCATCTTGGATGGCCCCATGAGCCTAGGTAGTTCCATGCTCTTTCCTTCCTCAAAGTCAGTCTGGGCTACAAGCTGATGAAGAATTTTTCTCCCGTACGTTCCACATTCACAACTGAACACCCAAACATTTCAGCCACATCTGGTTCTATGGATATTCTCCACACATGCCAATTTCCCACACTGATTCTTTCTCTGTAGCATGGAGGCTTAACAAGAACATGTGTTCTCCCTACTGTGTTTACCAATTTTGTTATTTTCACAATGCAATTCACCCTCAAGCCTGTGGGATCCCTTTGCTAAACTCTGGGTCACTGGAGATGTGGACTGAGGGGGGATCAGTCTTTACTGCTTAAGGTGAAGAAGAGAATAAATATAGATGAAAATTACTTTTTAAAAATCTCTTAGGAAGTAAATCAGACTAATGCATGCAAGACACAAATACACTGTGGTCAGTTTGAGAAACAGGGAGAGTGGTGGAGGATTTCATCCACACTTTTTTCAATGTATCTACCAGGAGAGGACACCCTTCAAGTGCCAGCTGCTCGTGAGCTAGCACTCTGCCTCCCAGACAGCGTGGAGTCGTGTTTATTGTCAAGGTGTGCACAGTCCGTGAGCATTTAGCACACACACTAATCACAGCTTCGTGTCTCCAGTATTGCAAAACACTTCCAAGTCAACGTGGTTTCCAACTGAAAACAACTTACTGTGTCATTTGTTTCATTACTCCCTGTTGTCAGAGGGTCCTTTCCTAAACTCCAAGAAAGAGGCACTGGTGCTAGATAGAAATACCAAGATGAGAGAAGAGGAGAAGACCGAGGAAATGCAATTTTTAGGGAAAATGGGTTTATTTTAAGGTAGGATAAATTCAGACAAAGGAAAGCAGCATTTCTAAGGTAAATTTCTACTACTTCCTTCCATGAGTGTTACAAATACACCAGGAATTACAACATGGCATGTACTCAAGCACAGGTTGTTTCTGATTCTCTCCAAATAATGTGTGAACAGTTTTGATCGGTAGGTTTAATTCAAGCAGCCAAACCAGTCACGAATATGGACAGAGCATCACACACAGGCACCGATCATCATCACTGGCTTGGGAGAGATCAGTTTCAGGTGTGTTGGAGCTGGTAGGGAAGAAGGGTAAGTGTGACTTAAGAAGACTCACTCCTTCATTCATTCATTTGATAAATACTGCTGGTTTTTTTTCACCCACTCATAGGCTCTACCAATGTGTGCCAAGTAGTAGCAGACAGACCCGGTTGGCACATAGGTGGTGCTCAGAAAACACTTGCTCCTGATGACAAATTGAAATTATAAGGGAGTAGACATAGCCCAGGCATACTAAAGTGGAGTCAGGCAGCCATGGAGGATCTGGTCTCAGATACTTCCCCACACTGTGTGAACTTAAATTTTCTCTGAAATGTATCAAAATGTATTAAACTCTATCAAACAAATACCAGGCATATTTGGAACAACATCTGCCAGCTGCAACTTTATGGTTTTGAGGTTGTTCCCCTTGTAACTCTGCAACCATTTGAGATCCCAACCAATCCTTGTTTAACAGACCCCCCTGCTTCTTGCCAGCTCCAAGTATAATTATCGACAAACAACTTATGGAACTATCTGTGATCTTGCAGTTTTTGCCTTCAGAAGCTTCTTCAATTTTGTAGTCCAGCTACAAAATGTTCTTGAATCCAAGTTTTCTGAGCTGAAGTCCTAACAAACCCCAAACCAACACCTCTTGATTTCCGTCTAGTGTCTATTTCTGAAATCTGGGTGAACACTCCACATGAATGTAATATAGGTGCCCAATCCTGGGCTTGACTGTGCTGAGCGATGGGCACTTGTACTTTGAGTGCAGATCTTCTCACGTAAAGGGAGAAGACAGAGCCTCACTGGCCGGCAGGAGAAAGGCTGCTCTCAGAATCCGGAGACCCATGGTCCCCACAGTGAAGGAGACAAGGGCTGCCCAAGAGCAAGCGTGTCTAACTGAGCTGTTAGAAGACCCCATCTCTGGCTTAGCTCCAGCCTGCAGGGCATCAGCCTCTTTGAGCCTTTAGTTAGAAGCTGCATCAGCAACCCTCAAAAAAGCTAGTGCAACACTTTCCAACAAAGGAACAGGAACCAACATACACTTGGGCTTTTTCTGAAAGTAGAGAAAATTTTAAAAGCCAAATTCAAGTAAGTTAAGACCTAAAACCCACTTTTCAAAGTAAGAGAATTCTTGGCATTAAAACAAAAGGAAGACATCACAGGGAAAAAAGATTGATCTATTTGGTTACATGAAATTTAATAAATTCTCTAAGTTAGGAAATAACTAAGTTTGGAAATTTAACACAAAGTTAAATTATAACATATGGGGGGAATATCTGTAATAGCTGAGAAAGGGGTGTATAAAAAGAGCATTCCAATCAATTAAAAATTATACTGATCCTAATATATAAATGAGCAAAAAAAAGACAAATCACAAAATCTGAACTAGAAATGGCAAGTGTATATAAAAAATATTGTCTCAAAAGAGTAAATATAATTAAAACTATAAAGCAAGTGTGTTTTTTCTTTCACCAATAAGAGTGAAAAGACACAAGACACCCACAGGATTCAGTACCAGCGATGAGTGCTCATGAACATTGTAGTAAAAAGGAGTAAACTGAAGTTTATTTACATTCATTGAAAATAAAAGAAAAAATATTTATCCTGGTTAAAAAAAAAAGGGAATAAACTGAAAAGTATAACTCCACTAAAAAGGAATTTGATAATGTACTTCAAGAGTTCTAAGAAGGTTTAGGTACTTTGACCCAGTAGTTCTAATTCTAGGAGTGTGTAATAAAGGAATAGTGTGAACTTTGAATAACGCATAAGAGTTATTTATGCTAAAAAACTGGAAACAAACTTGTGCAAAATAGGAAAATATTAAGTAAATTATGAAACACTAATAAGATGGAATATTTAAGATGTTTAATGTTTGTGTGGAGTATTTCGATGACATGAGAAATTATTATGGCAGAGTGTTAAAAAGAAAGAATAAAATTGCAAATAGAGTAAATGTCAACTTTGAAAATAAAAAGGAAATAAAGCTTGAAGTAAATATTTTTAAATGGCATAATACACTGATGTTAATTTCCTAGTCTAACAAGTGTAACAGAGTTATGTAAGTTGTTAACGTCAGGGGAAACTGGGTGAAGGGTACACAGGAACTTTCAGTACCATCTTTGCTACATTTCTGTAAGTCTAAAATTATTCTAAAATAAAAAGTTCATTTAAAAAATATTACTATGTATGGATGGCACTTGGGAAAGGAAAATTGCAGTGAATTATTTTCTTCATTTCATATTCCCATCCTTTTGAAATTTTAATGTATGACTAAGTATTCATAATAAGAAAAAAAAAAGAATCTCTTTTTTAAAGCCTCAGATTTAAAACCCCCAAGGCATCATTTATTGGTGGTGGAGAGACAGAAAAGTGTACTGACTTACATACACTCCCACACAACGCAAAAATGGAGTGAGGATGAGGAAATTCAGAATCCATAATGACAGGACACCTGAATGCCTCCTGTCCATGAGACTCTGAGGGAACACAGTGGTGATTTAGTTGTATCATTTCCCCAACATGGGGCAGAGATCACCAAGGCTTTATAAACACATGATAAGGGTGAACCCCACCATTACCTTGGGGGCTCATCGGGGAGAGGCCTCTGACCAGCCTCGCCTGCGGGAACATAATGTGAATGGATGGAGAGTCTGAATCCAGAAATGTCTCCAAAGAAATGGTTTGTTTCAGACACTCACTGAGCAAACAAACTTCCCCAGGAAGTGCACTCTTTAAAAATAATTAAGAATGGGCCAGAATTAACATATCTATATGTGCTAAGTGCTTCTAAAGGGCAAAAATATTTGAATTCTAGTTCAATACACTATTCCTGTTGTGATATTGATTACACGGTTAATTTCCTTCACCATGTTCCTTGATGCAAAGTGTCACAGTTTCCAAGGAGTCAAGGTCAGAATTAATGAATGTTTATGGGCGACTAAGTGCTCCAACTTTACTTGTGAGGAGTGTTTGAGATCTTCCAAGAAAGTCAGCTGGACACTCAATGACATTTTTCACTCATATTTTTACTAGTGCATTTTTGCCTCTCTAGGCTGTGCCTGTGGAATAGAATCATCAGCCATCATGACTTATCCCAACCCCCACCCCCTTTTTTAGGTCTTTTTTTTTCTACCAGCTTTACTGAGATATAATGGACATACAGCAGTATATAAGTTTAAGGTGTACAGCATAATGATCTGACTTACATACATCACGAAGTGATTACCACACAGTAAGTTTAGTGAACACCTGTCCTCTCATAGAGACACATAATTAAAGAAATAGAAAAAAATTTTCTTCCTTGTGATGAGAACTCTTAGGATTTACTCTTCTAACAACTTTTATGTATCACATAGAGCAGTGTTAATTATATTTGTCACATGTACGTTACACATGCGGTGCTTATTTATCTTATAAATGGAAGTTTGTACCTTCTGACCACCCTCATCGATTTTCCCCTCCCCCGACCCCCTCCTCTGGTAACCACAAATCTGATCTCTTTCTCTTTGAATTTGTTTGTTTTTGAAGGATAAATGACCTACAACACTACGTTAGTTCCTGTTGCACAGCATAAGGATTAGATATTTCTATACATTCCAAACTAATCACCACAATACGTCAAGTTACGATATGTCACCAGTTATTGACTATATTCCCCACACTGTGCATTTCATACCCAAGACTTACCTGCTTTGCAACTGGAAAGTTGTACCTCTTCATTTCCTTCACTTATTTCTTTCCTTTTTAATTCCAAGTTGTAATACTTGCTTGTTTTATGATCAAAACTCATGGTGGTCCCCAACTCATCTTGAGGTGGACGTGTCTTCACTGGCGAGCGTGGCAGGCACCATGGGTTTATGTTCCTGGGACTGTCCTGGTCTTGGCAAGGAAAACCCTACATCCCTCCCTGGGATATGAAAGTGCTGGGTTTTGGTGATGGGTGGTTGTAGAGGTTGGGGGGAAAGCTCAAAAAAGAAGGGTTGAAAGTAACACTGTGTTTGGTGTCAAATGGTTGTGGCAAAGATTATCCCCCGACCACCGGCCGATGTTGCCACTGTGATTTGCAGTTCAGGACAGTGGATGGTGTATTCCCGATCTGACCTAAGTGTGCAGCCTGAGTGTTGTAACCCTGGACGTTACAATTCCTCTACTTTGCATGTGGGTTCATTACTGTGCTTTGATAGTGCTAGTTTAATTTTTAACCTTATGAATAGTGTAAATATGTTTGCTACTTCTATTGAAGGTCCCCTACTAGATGTTTATATTTTATTATTTATCATACAATGACTCTCCTCTCAACCTCTAATTGAATCCAGCCACTCTTGACCCTCAGTCCCAACCAAAAGAGCCCAAAAGTGGATTAAAGCTACAAATGAGTAAATAAGGGCATAATAGCTACACCAATAAGATAAAATATAAAATGAAAATGGCACAAATAGTCTCTTGTTTACGAATAAACCCTCCTTACCTCCTGAGAAGGAATATGGGACTTAGCCCTTAACCTGTGGGAGCTGACACTATCTCTGGGTTAACAGTGTCTGAATTGAATTGAATTGAATTAATTGAAGGACACCCAACTGGTGTCAATGAATTGCTTGGTGGTGTGGAAAACACACACACACACACACACACACACACACATTTAGAGGCTGAGCTATAGGTGGAATTATTGACTTGAATACTCAACCCTCTTTATGGCCATGCTCTTTCCCATTTAATTTTCCAATTCACTCATAAAATATGGAGTGCGTTTCCCCATTCATCAATGGTGGGTTCAGCCTGGTGACTGACTTGCTTTGGTTCCTTCTAGGTCCGGACTCAAGTGGTCCCCCATTTTCCACTTGCCCTCCTGTGTCTCTGCAATTGCCAGGTGAAGAGCATGCCCAGATTAGCCCTTACTCTGAAGATGTCAGATTCTTGGAGGAGATCTTGATGCAACTTACAAGTTGTCAAGCAGAGCTAAGCCTGACCTAAATGTGCAGACCTCTGGCCAGTCTGCTGGCGTAGAGGACATGCATGCTTCTTATCTGCCTTGAGAGTTGATCCTCCAAAAGAATGATCTTCTGCATTATTTTGTCAGCAACAAACTGATGTAGGGTGGACTGTGCCGGCCTTCACCCAGATTTGCCCTCAGATTCTTCCTCATCTTTCCTCTGCTCTTCCTCTGTATTGCAGGGGGCTGGCTCCTACAGGCTGCCTTTCCCAGGCACCCAGGTTTAGCTTCCAGATGGTTCTGACAGTAAAGGCACTGGTGGGATATTGAGAAGCATGAGGAAAGGAGAAGCTGGGGCCCTCTGGTTGCTCCTCCACTGCTCCAGGTCCTAGTGAAGAAGCCCACCTGTGGTGCCAGGTCCCAGCAGTGATCCTTGTCATTAGGAGCCCTCCCTCCTGCCTGGGCCCTGCGATCTGGGGCAGTAATCCTCGGTTACACATCTCTGGGTGGCCTCAGGGTTCCATCTGGTTTGTCACTTCCATGTGTACACTATCCCTGCAATGACTCCTCCCTCTTTTCCTTGGCATGTTTACAGAATTTATTTTATTGGTGTCATGCTATATGTTGGGTTTTTGCTTTGTTTTTGTTTTTGTTCTGCTATTATATACAATGTTGCTGTCTTCCCCATACAACTTAAAGTTCCTCTGTTTTAAAGCTGAGTTGGTTTCTGTTTCCTAGTTATGCCCTCGTTAGGCAGGGTGTGGTGATCCCTGGAGAGAAAGAAAAAATAAGGTGCATTATGACAAGCCCAGGTAATTTAGAAAGATAGTCTCACAATAGGAAAGGAATTGAATTGAGACACTGTCACCTCAGCCTGATACCCAGAATAGGAATTCCCTTGCAGCCTCTAAGAGGGCCATCAAATGTGACCTGGGTCTTCATGGGGACAGAACACTCAGTGCTTGTGGAAGCAACGCATTTTCTGGTTTTGCTCTCTCAGTACCTGGTGAGGTCTTCCTTATAACAGCCAAACCCTTCCCCCTCCTCGCTGCTCTTCACAGATTTACAGCAGGTAGTTTTGCACTTTCCCTTCTCCTCCCTGCCCCACTATCTTTTTTCTTCCCCAACTTTTTATGCAAAGCTTACAGACCTCCAGCATCATGGTGCAAGGAGAATCTGGGAGAATTGCTTAAATGGTTCTTAAGGCCATCTTCCCCTGGTGATGGACTGGTGCAGATTTCAGGGGCCAAGACTTACCTTGACTGGAATACCTTCATTGGCTGGAGTCTGAGGTTGCATTAACCTTTGATGCAGCCACATTGGCCCACTGGTTTATATGTAAGTATTCAGTCCAGTAAAACACCTAGCAGCTTTGGGAAGCCATGAGAGCTTGTCACACGGAACACTCAGTGAAAAGTCTCCAGACTGTTGACTTGAAACAAATAGACTGCCAGATACTTCTCCAGCAAAGATGGGTTTATTTGGGATCCACAGAAAACCACAATTCAGGTTCTGTAACCATGGTAAACCATGTACAAGTCCCCATGCAGCAAAGGAAGGATAACAATTTTATAGAGAGGAAAAGGAATATAAGCAAAGAGTTCATGGCTTTTCATTAGCTGAGTCCTTGCCAGGAAGGAAGAGGAGTCTTTCTTCTTCCTGTTAAGTTCTGCTAGCCTCACGGGGCATGAGGACTTCCCCTTCTGGTCTCCCAATTCTGTTGTGTTTTTTTTGCGGTACGCGGGTCTCTCACTGCTGTGGCCTCTCCCGTTGCGGAGCACAGGCTCCGGACGCGCAGGCTCAGCGGCCATGGCTCACGGGCCCAGCCGCTCCGCGGCATGTGGGATCTTCCCGGACAGGGGCACGAACCCGCGTCCCCTGCATCGGTATGCGGACTCTCAACCACTGCGCCACCAGGGAAGCCCCGGAAATTCCATTTTTAGTGCTCTAGTTTCCCTATCTTTTATACAGGTGATGAAGATGTTAATAATAATAATGTAGAGCTCTTATTTCCAAAACCACTTGGAGAAAATGATATTTGCAATTTTTAAGAAATATTATAGAGTTATTATAAATTATTTGGTTGCAACACAAAAATATGCAATGTCACCTCAAAAATCAATATTTTACTCAGTTTATGCAAAAAAAAAATACCCCAAATCCTAATGCATTTCTATAATGCTCCCAGTTGAAAACAAAATCATTTTTAAAAGGACTGCCAGTTCATTCATAACTAAAAACTTGACTCATCTTAGCACATGATTTGGTTTCTCCCAGTTAGTTTTTGAGAAAGATTAGATGACAGGTGTTCAACCAGGACTTTTTGTACTACTTTTTGGATGATTAATGGGACTTGGCACAAGAATGGGGATTTAGAAAAGAAGTAGGAGATGCTTTGTTGAACAGACATGGAACTTCATTGTACCAGAATATAGGTATCATTTCAGAGAGGAATCTCTCCCTGAGAAAACATTTCCATGAAAAATAAAACCATTCAGGGCTTCCGTGGTGGTGCAGTGGTTGAGAGTCCGCCTGCCGATGCAGGGGACGTGGGTTCGTGCCCCGGTCCAGGAAGATCCCACAGGCCGCGGAGCGGCTGGGCCCGTGAGCCATGGCCGCTGAGCCTGCACGTCCGGAGCCTGTGCTCCGCAACGGGAGAGGCCACAACAGTGAGAGGCCCGTGTACAGCAAAAAAATAATAATAATAAAATAAAACCATTCAGGAAAACAAAATCCGAAGGCAGTAAAAGAAAGGGAAGTTGGCATACCTACCCCTGAAATCTTAGTTAAAATAATGTCAGCTGTAAAGCCAGGGTGAAGTGGGCTGACTGGAGATTGCTGAGACCAAATGGCAAAACAAAAGCTTAAACTGAAAAGACTCTAGTCAATATAAGAATGAATTAACCATTTTCTACATGCTAAAATTGTGCAGAAAGTCTTTTAAGCTTTTAGAAGATAATTTGTTCTGACCCTATTAGAGGCCATGGCAGTACTGCCCAGACTAAGATTGAGTCATAGAGAATTCAGAGGAAAGAAAGATCAATATAAGCTCATTAGACTGTCAACCTAAATAAAGAGGTAAACTGAGGCAAGCTCATATGACCAGAAATTGAGTTTTTTCTACACTAGCAGAAGAATTACAATTCAGGAAATGCATGCATTAGTGCTACAGGTGACTCCATTGAGGGCTTGGGGTCAGCTGTATTTATGGGCAAGAAGTGCAAAGAGGGGAAAGTCCAGTCAGAGTCCAAGCAGTAAGTGCATTGGCTTGAGGATGGGGAGAGATTCTTGACGAATGTTCAGTGGTCAAGAGATAAGTCTAGGTTTTCTGTAAATCAGGCATTTATAGGAAATCAGTCTCTCCATTCTTAAGGTTCATTCTTCTGACAGTGCATGCATGTGGTTCTCCATTTCACATTCTCCAGTTCCATTTCAGATTGAAATCCTTTTACATATCTAAAGGAGAGGTCTAACGCCTTGGACCCCTGGTTTTTCTACAGCTTATGTTTGGGGGAATCAAGTCCATCCATCCTCTCAAATTCACTTGGCTCATGTCCCAACACCTGACCGGTCAGCCCCCTCTCCTGTACCTTTAACAGAAGCTACCACTTCAGGGAACACTGACCCTACCACCCACTTTCTAGCAGTCTTTCCACTGCCTCGAGATCCTATTCCTTACAGGATGACCTGGGTCCCAATTGACACTAGACTCATGGAGAAGCACCTGGACAAGGAAGTGTCACAGGCCAGTAGGACAGCACTCAACCCCTTCTTCAGAGGAGGTCCTGCCATCCAGTGCGCCAGGCACAGCTCAGGTGAATGAGGTGAGAGCAGTTCCACCTTGGCTCAGAAGCTCCAGCCCCACAGGAGCCCAGCTCTCTCCTACCATCCCCACAGGCCTGGCTGCCTTGATTCCTACCAGGGACAGTCCCAGTCACCCTAGTCAGGGAACCACAGCTTCCCACCAAACATGCCCATGCAGTCATGCAACCCCAAAGCCAGATGCAATTTACCAATCAGGGTTATTTCACCATAATTGGTGCTGCCTGGTGGCACAGGTGGTAACCCCCTTTCTCAGGGTTCAGGGAAGCAAAACTAGAAAGTCAGCCTGAGGTCCAATGTGCCCTCCAAGGAGAGGATTTTGCCAACCCTCCACCCACAGGGTTACCTGGTATTTTGATCACAGTGGTCCTTCAGAAGAGGGTGGTTTCTATTATTGGTTGGTTTGGTTTTGGAGAATAAAATAATGGAGATGAGCCACATGTTTCCCTGAACTGGGATGCACTGTTTTCTTCTCTTCCACATCAGTGGTTTTAATTCAGCACTCTTTTAATTCATAGCTTCTTTGCACCTCTCCACATCCCACAACCAAACCCCCATAATCGAAGAAGTAAACCTGAAAAGATGATACTGGGCCAGGGAAGCACACAGACATCTCCGGGCGAGGTGGCACAGGTTGTGTATTCCAAACAAAAGGGGAGTGTGAGCAATTCAAATAAAGAATATAAATATGTAATGTCTGGAGGTCTGTTGAACAAATTGACACTAGTATTTATGTATATGGGAAGGTAAGAAGATCTTTAACTTTCAACACTACTAATTGCTGTTTTGAATTTTCAACATGTATCTTTCTTTCACAATTCTGGAAGAAAAAAAAAAAGCAGGTATTCATAATTTATGTTACCCTGCTGAGCCCAAGCAAGGACCTTTAAATGGGGAGGAGGTGGGATCCAGGTCTCCCAGGTCCTGCGTGATTGGCTTACAGGGAGGCAGATGGAGCCCAGCTGAGTGCCCAGTATGAAAGCAGCAGACACTCCTGCTGGGAACTAGAGAGGTCCCACCGCCTGATTCCTTGGAGGGCCTGCTGCCTCTGGTCCCCTGGAAACAGCTCAGGGCTCCTGGCACATTTGAAAGTCTTTGGCTCCCTCTTCTGGACAATCTCTGCACAGCAACCATTTCCCTCGGTAAAAGCTGAACAGATCTCTGTTAACACAGAGACAGAAATCAAACACTGAATAATTGATGGCAATTCCAGCTCTGATATCCTTGGAAATGATTGCTTACTTCTCAAAGGACCAAACTCCAAGAAACAAGGAGTCCGAGTGCCTGGAGTGAGGACCGTTTCCTTTGGCTGCATCCCCCTCTCCATCGAGGTTCAGAGAATTTCCCACTGCTATCTCAATAAGAGATTAAAAACATTTTAAAACTCGTATTTCTAATTAGTATCGTGCTATTAAGCTTCAGCCCAAACTTTGGAGCCCCGTATCCATGTTTTGTCTTTGTCTACACAGAAGCCAAGGAGAGACAAAAAGTACCTGTCCTCACACGTGTTCACACAGCCCGGACTGCCGGCTCTGCCTGGGGCAGTGACATTGGGGTGATGCCCATATCAGGTCACAGTGAGATCCATCAGAGCACTAAGCCTTGGGAACGTGGAAAGTTGAATAATGACTCTTAGGTGTCCTAATCCCTGGGACGTGTGACTATGTTATCTTGGGTGGAAGGTGTGATTAAGTTAAGGGTCTTTCAGGGAGTTGATCCTGCAGTACCTGGATTGGCTCCATGTAGGCATCAGGGTCCTTATAAGAGGAGCTAGAGGAGGATTGGACTACAGACAGAGGGAGCTCCGTGACGGAAGCAGAGCGACAGAGAGAAAGAGATTTGAAGATGCTGAGCTGCTGACCTTGAAAGGGGAAGGGGGCCGTGAGCAAAGGATGTGGGCAGGCTCTGGCAGCTAGGAAGCAGATTGTCCCCTGCAGCCTCCAGAGGGAGCACAGCCTTGTCAACCTATTTTCGACTCTGACCTCCACACTATAAGAGGATAAATCTGTATGGTTTTAAGCTACTGGATTTGTGGTCATTCATTACAGCAGCAATCAGAAACTAATATAGGCATGAAAGGGTTAAATGATGGACTCTGTTTAATGAAGGGAAGGAGCAGCTGCCTCCCCTTCTCCCCTCTCAGGTGTCTCCTTGAAAGCATAACAGGCCCAGTAAGAGACCAACATCTCAAATTTATAGTTCAAGGTCAAAGGCTTGTAACCCTTGGAACTGTAAGCACACACACCTCCAAAATTAACTCAGTGGTGACACACGAGGTATGCCAGCGATGTCACAAAGACAGCCACTTGTCTCTCAAGGAGATGAGAGAATTTTTTACTTTTTTTCTTCTGCTTTCGTGTACACATCTGCATGAAATTCTTGGCAGACTTTGTAATCTATTCATGCTTGCTTAATAATAAACCCTCTCCCTCCATCTGTCTCTCTCTCTCTCTCTGCCGCCCACCCCTATACTGTACAGGGGATGCATCCTTTGTCATTGTCTTTCCCCAGCAAGGCCCCACAGCCAGACCATGTCAATCATTCCTAAAGTCATACATGGGCTGCCCGAGGCCCAAGCACCAGGTGACATCACTTTTGGATGCCCAGGTGACAAGATGGTGAGTGCCCTGGATGTTTCTGCTAGAACTCTGACCAGAGGGTCAGGGGACCTCAGTGCCCTTCCAGGCTCTGCCAACCAAAGGAGCAGAACCTTGGGGAGTCCACTCCTTTGAGGGATCCCAGATTTCTAAACTGAGAGAGTTGGTCATGAGCTGGCCTCCAGGCTCCGGCAGTTTTCAGATCCTAACAGCAGAGGGTAGAGATGGAGCAAACACCTCTCTCTTTCCGGATGCTAGACTGTGACAGCTGTCACATGGCTCCAGTGACTGGACACATCTGTGCCAACAACCCACAGGCCAAGCCCAGAGCAGGGGCTGAAAGCCGAGGGGGCTGGTTATCACACACGTGCACTGGTTCCGAAACCCTGGCTTGAAGTGTAGGGGGAAGGATGGAAGGCCCAGTGACAAGGCTGAGAAGAATCAGTACAGCTCACAGGCTTTCCTGATTTAGGCAGGTGTGCAGTCGGGACTGTTGTCCTGCCCACAGGGCATCTTCATTCAAGAGCTCATCACAGGAAGTTCACTGCTCTCACCAATATTATTCACTGTCAGGTCAGTGAGTCTAATAACAGAGTTAATTTGGAGAAAACACTGTCATTTCAGCCTGTTGGAATCCTGAATGTGCAGGAATAAAATAGAAAGATAGTTCTATTGTTTGTCTGAGATAACAGCTTGGGAGGCAACTCACAAGAGAATGAACTGCAAAGTGTTTCTCGCTGGTTCTCATTTTCCTAACAAACATCCCCAAATTGCTACTGAAACACAGCTCAAACACCTCGATTCTAAGATAGTCTGAATATATATGTATGTATAACTGAATCACTCTGCTGTACACCTGAAACTAACACAACACTGTAAATCAACTAGACTCCAATAAAATTAAAATATTAAAAAAAGAGCCCAGGTACAAATTGCCACGTCTCTCTCTGCCACCATGACTGTGGATGCATCTGCCAAGAGGGAGCCTCCATCTCACCCACGTTGGACATACAGTATCAGCAGAAATGAACTTGTGTTGTGTTGAGGCAGAAAAAAATAAATTCTAAGATATTCTATATTTACCTCACTCAACTTAAGGGAAAGAGCAGACCCAGTTGTGGTAATGCGTCCCAACCTGAGGTATATTTATCTCTTTATTGTGCCTTTTCAGTGCACACATCCTTGACCATAAACCCAAGACTTGCACAAAGAAGATAAGCGAAGAGGTTTTTTGAGAAAAAGAAGTTGGGTTCTCAGAGACAGTTCTCGCATCATACAAAGTGGAAGGAAATCCGCAGAATAATGAAAATTAAATACTATATCACTTTTAGTGCCAACTCATCCTACCCAAATCATCAGTTAAATGTAAATATTACTCCAAATTAATTTTTGGGTAGCATCCTATCCCATTTTATCCCACAGCCCATCCTATCCCACATCACTTCCTTCCTGTCATCATTTCTGTACACACAGATCTGTCTTTTTTTTTTTTTTTTTTTGCGGTACGCGGGCCTCTCACTGTTGTGGCCTCTCGCGTTGCGGAGCACAGGTTCCGGATGCGCAGGCCCAACGCCCACGGCTCACAGGCCCAGCCGCTCCGCGCATGTGGGACCTTCCCGGACCGGGGCACGAACCCGTGTCCCCTGCATCGGCAGGCGGACTCTCAACCACTGCGCCACCAGGGAAGCCCGAAAAAAAAATTTTTTTAAAGAAAATAATCTGTTCAGAGGAAAGGCTTTTTGAGTTCTGTATGACAACAGAACGATATTAACATGACAGAACTTTCAAAAGCCATTTTGACATGTAATTTTACCTTTCCTGATAGTCCACGTTATTCATTTTGTAATCAGCAACTGTCTAGACAAAGTAAACAAGTACATAAACTTCATTGCTACATTTTTGGTAGCTGAGGAAAAGAGAACAATATATGTGGAAAAATCAAAGGCTGCTTTAGGACAAAAAAGGTCATTGTTTCCTGCTGTAACTACAACAGTAAGATTTATATATTTCTGTGTATATACATATATATAAACAGAAATTTGATTTTAGATAGTACAGAATTCTTTTAATATAATTTTCATATAGTGTTCATATACTTTAAATGTAATTTGAAACAACAAATATTAAGCATTAAAAAAGAACAATGAATAACTCCTACTGGCATAACTGATTTTTAATTTTTTGTCTTGTGTGTTTTGGTCGTATTTACTGCTCTAGAGCGTTAACATGGACATATTCAAAGGAGCCTGTTGTTAGAGTCCCATCAGAACCTAGACCAGGTCTGCGCTGGGTAACACCGCCACCTTGTGGCCAAATAGCTCATTACACAGCAACCCCAAATTAAATTTATATTAAAGATACGATCTTTCAAAAAAATCATAAACAATTGAAGCAACTAGATATATACAACCTAAAAGCAAAGACACAGGGACTAGGATATTTACATGTTTTTCACACATCAAATACATTTTAATATTTTGTGATGTGTGACTCTTTACATTCCTAAACATTCCATTTCCTGAAGTTAAATTCTGACAGGTTTTTAAAAGAATATTAACTAAGACACACAGAAAAAGATCAGATACCTCTTAAGCTCCCGACCAACTGTGCTATCCCAGGACTCATGGAACGCTATGTGTGTGGTGTGTCTGAATAACTGTTTTTCTGTTTATATAGCTATACATGTTCATTTCAGAAAATTTAGAAATTACAGAATTTTCTTGATACCAAAACCAGGCAAGGATGTCACAAAGAAAGAAAACTACAGGCCAATATCACTGATGAACATAGATGCAAAAATCCTCAACAAAATACTAGCAAACAGAATCCAACAGCACATTAAAAGGATCATACACCATGATCAAGTGGGGTTTATTCCAGGAATGCAAGGATTCTTCAATATATGCAAAGCAATCAATGTGATAAACCATATTAACAAATTGAAGGAGAAAAAACATACGATCATCTCAACAGATGCAGAGAAAGCTTCTGACAAAATTTAACACCCATTTATGATAAAAACCCTGCAGAAAGTAGGCATAGAGGGAACTTTCCTCAACATAATAAAGGCCATATATGACAAACCCACAGCCAACATCATCCTCAATGGTGAAAAACTGAAAGCATTTCCACTAAGATCAGGAACAAGACAACGTTGCCCACTCTCACTGCTCTTATTCAACATAGTTTTGGAAGTTTTGGCCACAGCAATCAGAGAAGAAAAGGAAATAAAAGGAATCCAAACTGGAAAAGAAGAAGTAAAGCTGTCACTGTTTGCAGATGACATGATACTATACATAGAGAATCCTAAAGATGCTACGAGAAAACTACCAGAGCTAATCAATGAATTTGGTAAAGTTGCAGGATACAAAATTAATGCACAGAAATCTCTGGCATTCCTATACACTAATGATGAAAAATCTGAAAGTGAAATCAAGAAAACACTCCCATTTACCACTGCAACAAAAAGAATCAAATATCTATGAATAAACCTACCTAAGGAGACAAAAGACCTGTATGCAGAAAATTATAAGACACTGATGAAAGAAATTAAAGATGATACAAATAGATGGAGAGATATACCATGTTCTTGGATTGGAAGAATCAACATTGTGAAAATGACTCTACTATCCAAAGCAATCTACAGATTCAGTGCAATCCCTATCAAACTACCACTGGCATTTTTCACAGAACTAGAACAAAAAATTTCAGAATTTGTATGGAAACACAAAAGACCCCGAATAGCCAAAGCAATCTTGAGAACGAAAAACGGAGTTGGAGGAATCAGGCTCCCTGACTTCAGACTATACTACAAAGTGACAGTAATCAAGAGAGTATGGTACTGGCACAAAAACAGAAAGATAGATTAATGGAACAGGATAGAAAGCCCAGAGATAAACCCACGCACATATGGTCACCTTATCTTTGATAAAGGAGGCAGGAATATACAGTGGAGAAAGGACAGCCTCTTCAATAAGTGGTGCTGGGAAAACTGGACAGGTTCATGTAAAAGTATGAGATTAGATCACTCCCTAACACCATACACAAAAATAAGCTCAAAATGGATTAAAGACCTAAATGTAAGGCCAGAAACTATCAAATTCTTAGAGGAAAACATAGGCAGAACACTCTATGACATAAATCACAGCAAGATCCTTTTTGACCCATCTCCTAGAGAAATGGAAATAAAAACAAAAATAAACAAATGGGACCTAATGAAACTTCAAAGCTTTTGCACAGCAAAGGAAACCATAAACAAGACCAAAAGACAACCCTCAGAATGGGAGAAAATATTTGCAAATGAAGCAACTGACAAAGGATTAATTTCCAAAGTTTACAAGCAGCTCATGCAGCTCAATAACCAAAAAACAAATAACCCAATCCAAAAATGGGCAGAAGACCTAAATAGACATTTCTCCAAAGAAGATATACAGACTGCCAACAAACATATGAAAGAATGCTCAACATCATTAATCATTAGAGAAATGCAAATCAGAACTACAATGAGGTATCATCTCACACCAGTCAGAATGGCCATCATCAGAAAATCTAGAAACAATAAATGCTGGATAAAAGGAAACACTCTTGCACTGCTGGTGGGAATGTGAATTGGTACAGCCACTATGGAGAACTGTATGGAGTTTCCTTAAAAAACTACAAATAGAACTACCATATGACCCAGCAATCCCACTACTGGGCATATACCCTGAAAAAACCATAATTCAAAAAGAGTCATATACCAAAATGCTCATTGCAGCTCAATTTACAATAGCCTGGAGATGGAAACAACCTAAGTGCGCATCATTGGATGAATGGATAAAGAAGATGTGGCACATATATACAATGGAATATTACTCAGCCATAAAAAGAAACGAAATTGAGCTATTTGTAATGAGGTGGATAGACCTAGAGCCTGTCATACAGAGTGAAGTAAGTCAGAAAGAGAAAGACAAATACCGTATGCTAACACATATATATATATGGAATTTAAGAAAAAAAATGTCATGAAGAGCCTAGGGGTAAGACAGGAATAAAGACACAGACCTACTAGAGAATGGACTTGAGGATATGGGGAGGGGGAAGGGTGAGCTGTGACAAAGCGAGAGAGAGGCATGGGCATATATACACTACCAAACGTAAAATAGATAGCTAGTGGGAAGCAGCCGCATAGCACAGGGAGATCAGCTTGGTGCTTTGTGACCGCCTGGAGGGGTGGGATAGGGAGGGTGGGAGGGAGGGAGAGGCAAGAGGGAAGAGATATGGGAACATATGTATATGTATAACTGATTCACTTTGCTATAAAGCAGAAACTAACACACCATTGTAAAGCAATTATACTCCAATAAAGATGTTAAAAAAAAAAAAGAAAGAAATTACAGAATTTTATTCCTCTGGTTCCAAATCCATTGGGAGCATTTCCTGTATTGGCGATGGTGGGAAGGGATGATTTCAGGATGCCCTGGACACTGGCTTTCCTCCTGCATGTGTGGGTCTCAGGCCCCGGCTGGGCAGAGGGGACTGGACATGCTCCCCCGACTTGGGCCCACCACAGCCTCCACACTACCCTGTGCCTTACCTCCTGCACCTGAGCCTGGACTGGGCTCCTAATAAATGAGGAGTGAGGGTGACTTCCATAGCACAGCGGAGGGGCTGATCCAAATTTAGCCATTGGCCCCAGACTCAGACACCTGGGTCTACACAGTACTCGGAGAGAAAAGGTACAGACCACTAGCTGGCAAGAAGCTGAAATGGGACTCATTCACTCATTCAACAAATATTTGCTGAGTTCCAACCAAACTGTGTCTAAGATACAGATGCATAAGATGGTTTGGGGCCTAGAGTTGTAATCACTAACGTGGTTTGATGATAATTAACCACAAGCCATCAGAGATAAAGTGAACACTAACATATGACAAAGCAAAAAGAAGAAGAAATAGAAACACTGATTTATCTGTAAAAATAATGTTACTCAGTGATTTGTGACCTTACCATTTGAGTGTCTAATTGCCATGAAACATAGGAATTACTATGCACACCTACACTATTACCCATTCCAAATTTAATTTTGCTAAAAACACTGCACAATGAATATTTCATTCATGCTTACTCAGGCTTTACTGTGTCGAATTCAGGGGGTGTCATTGTCTTCCCCAAATTAAAAGAGAGCTAGAGCTGCCACCAGTGTTATTCCTATGAGCACAGGAAATAAAAACAAATGAGTAGCAGTCAAGAAAATAATATCTAATAGTAGATCTTAAGAGTTAAAATATTGTTTATGTCAAAGATGATGTTACTAGACCTACAAAGGTCATAGCCCCATGTGCCTTGGTAAACAGGCTGCCAACACTCTTTAAACTGCTTAGGATTTCAAAAGCCATGTTTACAATCATTGCCTAGGCAACCTAAGATCTCGCGGAGACCAGCTCTTGAAGATGATGCAGGGAGGTCCCCAGCAAGTTCACACTGGCAGTAGAAATGATTTCCAGGTTTGGGGATTTCTGGGTCCAGCCACAGGCAGACTATGCAAACACATTCCCATGCTGAATAGCACCTAGCTAACCACCTTTTAAACACACAGCTGAGCTAGAAAGAGAGCAATGAGCCGCCCAGGCCAGGTGGCAAAGGGAGGTTAGAATGTGACCACTCACTCTAATGACCACACAACACTTCGCTGAGCACAAAATTCCTTCCAGTGGGGAGACAGAAAAGCAAATGAATAAGTAAAGCACATAGATGTTGATGGTAAGTTCTACGAAGAAAACAAGGCAAGGAGGGCTGGATGTGAAGTGAGGATTTGGAGTCAAAATAGAATGCTTGGCAAAAGTGGCTGAAAACTGACATTTGAGCCAAAACACAAAGGGAGTGAGGAAAGGGCGCAGTGGTGGCCTGCAGAGTGTGCCTGGAAGGTCTCAGAGGGGATAAACGCTCAGGAGGGCTCCCAGGAGCAGGAAGGAGCCTGAGGATTTGACAGCTGACGAGGGCGAAAGGCAGGGCCCTGATCTGGGGAGGCCAGGGGGCCAGGCCATGCTCCGCCTTGAAGATGCCCACAAGGACACAGGCTGTTCCCCAGTGAGGGTAGAGGCCCTGGAGGGCTCTCAGCAGAGCGTGTGACTTGGTTTATCAGGCTCACTGTGGCTGCCGTGAGAAGGGATGCAGTCACCTTCTGATCACCCCATTGATAAGGGAGGGATTCCTGCCCTGGATTCGTGACACCCAGTACTGGACAGATGGGATGGTCAACAGGTTATTAGTCACATTGAAACCAATCAGGGCCCTCCCGGGTACAAAAGCCTTTCCCTGTCCCGGTTTCTTTTTTGTAGGAAGAAGGCTTCAGCCTCCTAGACCTTCTCTGAGTTCCAAAGGGCAGATCCAAACAGTTACTAATTAGGGGAGGGAGGGAAGAAACAAAGGAGGAGCTGTCAAGAAACAACAGTGCAGTGATAAAGCAGGGTCCTGGTTCTTCCTCAAGGGGTATAGGTAACAATATATCTTTGAGTTCTTCTGCAGGAACTAAGGCTCCCACCCAGGTAGAGGATGGTAACTTCAGGCTGAGCACAAAATTCTTGGAATATCACCCTATTACCTCACCACCAACCAAAGTCACACATCCTGCATCCCTCATCCCAAATTTTTCCTATAAAGACTCTTCCCCAAAACCATCAGGGAGTTAGGGTCTTTTGAACATGAGCAGACTGTTCTCCTTGCTTGGCCCAGCAATAAACCTTTCTCTTCTCCAAACTCCAATGTTTCCGTTTTTTTGGTCTCACTTTGCACCGGGCACATGAACTTGCATTTGACAACATGTACTCACAGCCCACCAGGAGAGGAGGACCCACAGGGTCACACAGGCGATGTGTTGGGACCAGAGGGGACCAGCAGGGACCCTGAGAGGTGAACTTTCTAGTAACAAAGAAGTGCCCACAGGAGGGTGGAAGGGCTTGTTGGAATAATGCTGTTGGCTGGCAGGGAACGGAAACTCACCTCTTGGGCATAAGCAGGTACCGTGCCTGTTCCCTGAGATGAAGATGGTTGTTTGACTACAGGACCTCATCTGTAGGAACACAATGGGGAGGGAAAGTGATGGTTAGGCTGTTTGAGTCCCCCACCCCAATTCCAGATGTCAAGGCAGCATCTAATATTGAACCTTGATAAAGGATCATCAAAAACATGAACTTTAGAGATGGTCCCCTTTGTAGGCAATTGAATGACCTATGAAAACATGTGGCATTGGTGTTGAGCGTCTGTGTGCCCAGGGGTTGTGAATGTAGACTAATTAATGCCTGAGGCAACAGCGACGCCCACCTAGGAGTCCATTCACCACCTTGTATAATAACTTAAACAGGAGTCTTTGAGGAGCCATTATGCCTCGCAGTTAAACCAGCTGCTGGGGCCTCTGGGGGAGTGGAAGCCCCATAGAATACCTTTGTCAAGAGCCAGCAATGATGCATCTTGAGAAACAAAAAGAGGACCTTGGTCCTATCAGAGTTCCCAAGGGGATAAGAACTGTCCTGGTGAGGCCATGAACTGTGGCCTTAGTCCATGTAGAGACATCTGTGACCTTGATTTATATCTGGGGCATCTGTGAGGCAACAGATTCCTGAGTTCTTTACCCCACAGGGACCAGTATTGCATGATGTCCCAAGAGTTTGTAAAAATGTGCAGATGGGACCAGTCTTTGGCCAGGGCATCCAGAGCTAAGATGACGCCTGAGGTTTGGCAAACTGTGTTGACCCTTGGGTCCCGTGCTTTACTGGGGACATCCTGGCTGAGGGATGGGAAGCAGTAACCTTCCACCGCGGCACGGGTCCTGCCCCGATTGCTTTTCTCCCCTTCCTACCCGATCTACATGCGTATCTTTCTTACAGCCTTGTTTGTACAGGAATATTTCTGCAAGTTTCCAGTTAGTTTTCAGTGAGAAGTATTCGACAAGTAGATATAGTTTTAATGTGTTCATGTGAGGGAGGTGAGTTCCACATCCTCGTACTCTGCTATCTGGATCAATCTCGACCTCTTTGGATTTTGTTCTGCTTTTTGAAAGTGTAGGTTTGTGTCTTTAGGAAAATTTGGGACATTTTTGGCCATTGTTTCTTTGAATACTCTTCCAGTCTCACTCATTCTCTCACCTCCCCTTCTGAGACTCTGGTAATATGTATGTTAAGGTTTTTTTATAGTCTCAGAGGTCCCTGAGACTCTTCATTTTTTACCCCACTCTATTTTCTCTTTGTTGTCCAGATTGGATAAATTCTGTTGCTTTGTCCTAAAATTCACCGATTCTATCCTCTGTCTCCTTCACAGTACTACTGAGACCACCCAGAGACTTGTTGTTTTGTTTTTATTGCATTTTTATGTTCTGTAATTTCCATTTGATTTTTTATTGCCGCTTCTGTTTCTTTATGGATATTTTATATTTATAAATTTGCTTCAAGAGAATCCATAATTGCTTACTGAAGTGTTTTTGTGATGTCTGCTTTAAAATCTTTCTCAGATAATTCCAACACCTGATCCCTCTCCATGTGCATGTACATTGATTGACTTTTTTCATTCAAGTTGTGAATTTCATGGTTCTTAGTGTGACTAGTGACTTTCAGTTGTATCTTGGACACTTTGGGTGTTATATTATGACACTGGATCCTATTTAATATCCTATTTTAGCAGGCAGACCCTTTACTGAGGTGTAGCATGAGAGCCAGGCAGGTGTGTGATCAGCTTCCTGCAAGGACTTACTGACATCACCCTTGCAAAACTGGTGTGCTGACTCCCATTGTCTCGTTGCTGAAGGGTGGGCTAGAGTCCAGCTCCCTTCTGGCTCTACTGAAAACTTCCCAGTCAAGGAGGGGCACTGTCTCACACTACCTTGTTGCCTGCAATTTGGAGTATAAGCTCAGCTCCATACCAGGTCCTACTGAAACCAAGGTGGGTTATGCAGTCTGTTGACCAGTCTTCTTTTCACTACATGTCCCAACTTGTGGGTGCCTGGTGGGGGCAGATGCTCAGCTCCCCATTGAGCCCCACTGACACCAGATGGGGAAGAAGGACAGTGGAGTGCTGACTAGCCCTGCGATGGTCAGTCTCATTGCAGCCATTGGGTCTGGGGCTTCAGTTCTCCCCTGCACTTTGTCCATATCGGGGGTGGGGGAAGGTGAAATTCTGGCCAGCCTCAACTCACACCTTTCATGAAGTTCTCTGGTTTCTCAGGGTGGGTGGAAGCCCTCAGCTCTCTGGCTTTATGAAGGCTGGGGAATTAGAGCACTTCCTGCTTCTGCCAAGCTGGAGATGGAAGATGAGATGCCTATTTGGTCCCTGACACCGTGGGTGGGGGAATCTAGGCACTGCCATCAGCTTCTGCAGAGCAGGAGTAAGGAGACTGAAAGGGCAGCTCATTGCCAAGCCCCACCAAAGACACATGGCAGTGGGAGAGGGTGTTTTTCCTGTTGATTTTTAAAGTGAATAGATCATGTATTGTCAAAAAGGTTTTCTGTTCTAGTAGGCACAATTTTCCTAGTCCTTTGGCTAGGAGAAACAGGCTTTTCTTGGAATTTATTTTTCCTATGCCTATTAGTGGTTCTGGGTAAGAGGCTTCTGCAGCAGCCTCTCTGGGGTACTGGGTACTGGGAAACAATAAGGAAACCAGGGTACACACTGCCATGTCATTCCTCAAGGACCAAGATCCCTTTCTTCTTCCCACCTTTCAGAGCATTCCCATATGTGCTTGTTGTCTTATGGTCATGATTTTTTCAGTTTAAGAGGGAGGATCTGGGAGGAATGGGTAGTTCATTATTTTTTTTATTAATTTTTAAAATTTTGAGAAATTTTTTAAAGTTACAAACAATAATGTAATAAGCATATGCCCATCTTCTCAAATGAATCAATTATAAACATTTTTCATATTTGCCCCATATTTTTGCTCTCTACTTTTTCATTTCCTTTTACTTCTTTTAATAGAGATATGGCTTAAATAGAACTAAAGGGCATGTATTTGAATATACAGCTGGATGAACTTTTCCATACGTACACTCCTGAAACAGAGCGGGACCCTATGGTCCTTCCCCCACTTCGCCATATCCTCAGCCTGCTTTTGTCTGTGAAAAAACTTTACCCAAGGAATAAGTTTAATCAGAGAAGCGGGAAAATGCAGAAACAAAGGAAAACTGTCAAAGGAGACAAAATAATAATAGTTTAGTCATGAAGCATAGTCAAGGACATTTAGTTCCTCCTTAAGGTCTCAGGTAATATTCTGAGTCATGTCCTGTGAGCTGTCTTATGGATACTGAAACCCCCACCAGGTAGAAGTTAACTACATAATGACCAGGCTGCAGCCATGACATAAGCTGCCACAATTCTGAGAATTGGCCTCAAAGAAATGGAAACAAATCAACCCTGGAACTGAAGATTAACTGTACCTAAAACAATCAAGATGACGCTGGTCAGACCACCAATGACCAATTTCAAGATGACTGTCAGAGATGACTGTGCTGTTTCTACATGTAGCCCCGTCCCTCTGTCTATAAAAGCTGTTTCCCACTGACTGTCAGTGACAGGGATTCAGCCTTTGGACAGGTGTCCACCCCCGGTTGCTGGCATCCAAAATAAAGCAAACTTTCCTTTCCACCAACCTTGCCTGTTTATTGGCTTTTGAGCAGCGAGAAGCTGGACCCCACTTTCGGTTACACTCTTATGTAATTTGCCACCCAGAGTGGAACGTGGAACACTTCCTTCCCCAGGAATTTCTTTCATTCCCCTTTGCCATTAATAACTACCCCTCCCCTCCGCAGTGGGAAGCACTCCTCTGACCTCCGTCACCATATACTAGGTGTGCCTGCTTTTGGATGTCATATTAATGGAATCATGTCTCATAGTTTTTCATTTTGTTTGGTTTTTGTGTTTCTGGCTCCTCTGTTTCAACATAATGTTTTTGAGATTCATCCACAGCATTGTGGATCAGTAGTTCCTTTGATTGCTTAGTAGTACCTATTATTTGAATATTTCATGGCTTGTTTATTCATGCTCCTGTTAATGAAAATAATCTTCTGGAGGAGACAATTAGAAGGCTTCTATCTAAAAAGATCTCCAAAGATCTTTTGGAGTCTTTATTTCCTATTTGGTCAGTTACTAAGCTTAGCTGTATACCACATCACTTTTCTTTCAAGAATTCTTATTTGTAACATGAGTGATATAAAATACTACTCATATATTCTTATTTATTAAGTTATAATTATGCATATATACCAAGATTGTCCTGTTTACTATTCCTTTCTCTCTTGTTTCCTCCTGAAATCTGATTTGATTTATATGTTATTTATTTTTGTGAGAAAACAGATTGCTGCCCCTCTCCCATTTCTTAATTGCATTTCTAACATGTGCCCAGGTGAGGCTGACACAGCTGGTCAGAGGACCATTCTTTGAGAACCACTGCCCTAGATACAGACTGTTACCCAGGTGATGCTAAGACCACATGCCAAAGGCCTACTTCACCAAGGAGAGAGCAGTGAAACCAGCTGGGAGAAGTATGCAGGGAACTCGGAGAGCAGGAGCTCCAGAGAAGATGGATTTCCTAGTGCCCACCCTCTCTCATCACACCCCTCACCATCTCACTTCCTTCTTTTTTTATTTTAATTTTTATTGGAGTATAGTTGATTTACAATGTTGTATTAGTTTTAGGTGTACAGCAAGGTAAATCAGTTATAAATATACATATATCCACTCTTTTTTTTTAGATTCTTTTCCCATTTAGGCCGTTACAGAGTATTCAGTAGAGTTCCCTGTGCTCTACAACAGGTTCTTATTAGTTATCTATTTTATATATAGTAGAGTGTATGTGTCAATCCCAATCTCCCAGTTTATCCCTTCCCCCCTTACCGCTGGTAACCATAAGTTTGTTTTCTACATCTGTGACTCCTGTTTTGCAAATAAGTTCACTTGTACCTTTTTTTTAGATTGCACATATAAGCTATATCATATGATATTTGTCTTTCTCACTTCCTTCTTTGATGTGAAGAGTCAAAGAAGCTTCTCCCCTTCCTTGCCTGTCCAGAGAAACCTCTGAAAATCCTCCAACCCAGAAATATAGGCATTGCAGAGCAGTCAGAAAATCCTAACACCAGCATTATCAAATGCACATAGGAAGTCTCAAGAGTATACAGATAGTGAGAAAAAAAGAGAAAAGAAAAACCGCTTAAACTGGTGGAGGATATCATGTAAATACTTCTTAATTTCCTTGCCTCAAAGGAATGAGATTCAAATATAAGGAATTTTATTATTATTTCACTTATTATTATTTTTACTTTAAGACATGATTATGAATTTACTATTAAAATAAAACCCCAAATGGCTGTTCCTGTCACAGAAATCTCTCAAAATAAAATACTTTCCAACAGATAAGACATTAAACAGATTTGAATTATGAATGTTAATATTTTTAGTAAAGATGAAACCAGGAATTTTTCATAGAAAAAAAATCAGAAGCAACCAGACTAGTTATTGCATACATAAAAATACCTCGCCATAAAATACATGTCTGGAAACTAGTGCATTTTTCAGTCCTTGGGCATGAGAACAGGCCAGTCTCAGGTGGGGCTGTCTCCAGCACCACTTCTTCTCTAACGGTGAAAAAGGGAAAGAACAGAAGACAGTTATTGGAGAAATGTCTATTTAGGGCTTCCACCCATTTTTGGATTGGTTTTGTTCGTTATTGAGCTTCATGAGCTGCTTATATAATTTTGGAGATTAATCCTTTGTCAGTTGCTTTGTTTGCAAATATTTTCTCCTGTTCTGAGCATTGTCTTTTTGTCTTGTTTATGGCTTCCTTTGTTGTGCAAAAGCTTTTAAGTTTCATTAGGTCCCGTTTGTTTGTTTTTATTTCCATTACTCTAGGAGGTGGGTCAAAAAGGATCTTGCTGTGATTTATGTCATAGAGTGTTCTGCCTAAGTTTTCCTCTAAGAGTTTTATAGCGTCTAGCCTTTCATTTAGGTCTTTAATCCATTTTGAGTTTATTTTTGTGTATGGTGTTAGTGAGTGTTCTAATTTCATTCTTTTACATATAGCTGTCCAGTTTTCCCAGCATCACTTATTGAAGAGGCTGTCTTTTCTCCATTGTATATTCTTGCCTCCTTTGTCAAAGATAAGGTGACTATATGTATGTGAGTTTATCTCTGGTCTTCTCATCCTGTTCCATTGATCTATATTTCTGTTTTTGTGTCAGTACCATACTGTCTTGATTACTGTAGCTTTGTAGTATAGTCTGAATTCAGGGAGCCTGATTCCTCCAGCTCTGTCTTTTTTTCTAAAAAAACCATACAGATTGCAAACAAACACATGAAAAGATGCTCAGCATCACTAATCATTAGAGAAATGCAAATCAAGACCACAATGAGGTATCACTTCACACCAGTCAGAATGACCATCAAAAAAATCTACAAACAGTAAGTGCTGGAGAGGGTGTGGAGAAAAGGGAACCCTCCTGCACTGTTGGTGGGAATGTAAATTAATACAGCCACTATGGAGAACAGGATGGAGTTTCCTTAAAAAACTAAAAATAGAACTACCATATGACCCAGCAATCCCACTACTGGCCATATACCCTGAGAAAACCATAATTCAAAAAGAGTCATGTACCACAGTTCATTGCAGCACTCTTTACAATAGCCAGGACATGGAAGCAACCTAAGTGTCCATCAACAGATGAATGTATAAAGAAGATGTGGCACATATTTACAATGCAATATTACTCAGCCATAAAAAGGAACGAAATTGAGTTATTTGTAATGAGGTGGACAGATTTTAGATCTGTCATACAGAGTGAAGTAAGTCAGAAAGAGAAAAATAAATACGGTATGCTAACACACATATATGGAATCTAAAAAAACATTTCTGAAGAACCTAGGGGAAGGACAGGAATAACGACGTAGATTTAGAGAACAGACTCGAGGACACAGTGGGGGAAGGGGAAGCTGGGACGAAGTGAGAGAGTAGCATTGACATATATACAGTACCAAATATAAAATGGATGGCTAGTGGGAAGCTGTTGCATAGCACAGGGAGATCTGCTCGATGCTTTGTGGTGACCTAGAGGGGTGGGATAGGGAGGGTGGGAGGGAGATGCAAGAGGGAGGGGATATGGGGATATATGTATACATATAGCTGATTCACTTTGTTGTGCAGCAGAAACTAACACAACATTGTAAAGCAATTAAACTCCAATAAAGATGAAAAAACAAATTTTTAAAAAGGAAACAGTCAATTTAGATGAATGCCTCATGAATTCTCATGTTTGAAATCAGAAGATCTTCAGCCTCATTTTCAAAAGTACTACTTTATTAAAAATTATTACTTTAGATATTAATCAACAGAGATGCTACTGCAATCAACTTTAAAAGACAAAGACAAAATTGTACTGGTGACTTTTTCAAGGGCAACTGATAGGTATATCCAATTACAAATTTGGTGAATGGAGAGAATATTCAGTTATTCTGTGCTTCCCAGATACTTTTAAAAAATTAAGTATCTTAAAGTTTTTGGTACAAATCACATGGCATTTAACAGCCACAGACATCAAAGAGGCTCTGCCCTATTATATATTTTTCATATAATTATGGCTCCTTCAAAAGAAACAGCACTGCTCTAGAGAAGTTTTTATTTGTAATCCAAAGAAGATCAGCTTATTTTTCCACTTAGTTATAGAAATTACCACCAAGTAATAGGCAATAAGAGAATGAAAGTTCTTTTATAAAGTCAAAGGAAGTCATCTCCAGAGTCAGAGATAATCAATCCACATGCAGCTCAGTACTATTTATTCCTTTGCAAAATGCTTCAGTGACATACATTATGGTGTGTATACACGTGTTCTATATTTGCATTATGTGGAGGCTTAAGTACTGAATTTCAATTATTCCACATTCACAGAGAAATATATCCACGTATTACACTTCCATTCATACTCACTACATAAATGTTTTCTTTAAAGTTGCACAGAAAAATAAACATAACACTGCTGCAAACAGATGTCTCCACCTGAGTTTCACAGATTTATTTCTTTTTCTTCCAAATTACATCAAATATCACATGGTCCTCAAGTGGTCCCTCTGGACCACACGTGAGAGGGTGGTCATCACAGCCCTTCAGTAGCATCCCTTTCCCTCTGGGAACCCAGAAGGAATAATGATGCTTGCTGCTGTGGTGTCAGACCATTTTCTTCTGTTGATTATCTGATGTTTTGGGAAATACCAGCTCATCTCCATCTATATGTATCTTAAAACAAAAAAAACCAATGTCATTCTTTAAACTGTAAGAGGCCTCCCATCCAGTTTCTCATGTTAATTTCACAACTGTTAATTAACTGCACAAATATCATACTGCTCTGATTTTTTTTTTTTTTTTTTTTTTTTTGCGGTATGCGGTCCTCTCACTGTTGTGGCCTCTCCCGTTGCGGAGCATAGGCTCCGGATGCGCAGGCTCAGCGGCCATGGGTCACGGGCCCAGCCGCTCCGCTGCATATGGGATCCTCCTGGACCGGGGCACGAACCCGTGTCCCCTGCATTGACAGGTGGACTCTCAACCACTGCGCCACCAGGGAAGCCCCCTGCTCTGATTTTTTAAAGTTAAAAATGGATGAATATGGCAAATTTCTCAAGAATTAAAACAGAGTATTAATGAACAGAATTTAATGTTCAATGTAAGCAACACTTAAAAATGAAATTATTGCGACTCTTATCTATAAAATGCCATCATTTCACTGGAAGGAGAGGGCAATCATGTTGGTGTCTTTCCACTTTGATTTGCCCTCACCTTTCTATGCTGTTTTTCTCCTATCAGATTTTTGTGGCTAAAGGGTATCAAAACTGTCTGTTATGCTTCAGGGGCAAGCATAAAGGGCCAGTCATTCTGTAAATGAAAACAATTACAATAATTGTAACTGAGCAAAGCATTTCTGAGGTCCACTGCTGGAGGAAGAGGTGCTGAGGTAAGAGTCATTCTCTTCTTATTCTCTCCTGGAGGTAAGAGCCATTCTCTACTTGCTGCCTCTTCTGATCTTGGGGAAAGATACACCTTCTTTAGACTCAAGACTTACTCTGTTTAAGTTCTTAATATCTAGAAGTCAACAAAATGTCACCCAGAAACACTCAAAACTGTATTAGACTACAAAAAGAAAATAAGAGAGCTTCTTATAGGTTAAATTGTGTCCCCCCAAAATATGTCATACTAACCCCCCCAGAGCATGTGAATGTGAACTTATTTGGAATTAAGATCTTCGCAGATGACCAAGTTAAGATGAAATCATTGGGGTGGGGGGCTAATCTGATTGTGTCCTTATAAAAAGAGGAAATTCATACACAGACATGCACAGTGAATATGCCACATGAAGATGAAAGCCGACATCAGGGGTGATGTATGTAAAAGCCAAGGAACACACAGATTGCCAGCAAGTCACCAGAAGTTAGGAGAGAGTCCGGGAAAAGGAATTCTCTCACAGCCCTCAAAAGGAACCAACCCTGCTGACAACCTGATCTCGGACTTCTGGCCTCTAGGACTGTGAGACAATACATTTCTGTGGTTTGAGCTGTCCAGCCCTGTGGCACTTTTTAGCAGCCCTAGCAAACTAATTCTCTGCTACATTAAGTATTCCATGCTATGAATAAAATAAGAAAGAAAGATAAATGAATCCCTGTGGCTTTTCTCACATTCCAAATCTGCTAGAGTCTAAAATGTAAGCGGGAGAAGTTGGAGCAGGGCGGTGGGGTGGGCCGCATCTGCTTCCCCCGTGTGCACTGCAGCTTGGAGCACATCTGGACGCACAGCCTGCTGGGAAGTGAATGAATTTTCACAGTGAGCATTCAAATGGTAGATTAGTGTTTCCAGGTGCTTATGTCCAACCATCAGTCCTGCTTAAAAATACCTGGAGTGTGCCACAAGTAAATGCTTTTATCTCTACTGCTATGCGAGGATGAAGGAGAACCACTTTGCCAGGAGAGCATCCCAGGACTGTGTGTAAAGAGCACAGGTGTCCATGTCAGACCCTCACTAGCTCTGTGACCTTGGACAGTCAGTTAGAGACATGATCTCTTAGAAGTACTTCTACTAAGAAGAAGTCATTTCTTACTTGTCTTCTTATTTTTGAAATATATTAATCTAATTGTCTCTAAAAGCAAAATATTTAGGAATCCTTCCTTAATAAAATCCTTAATAAAAAAAAAACAAGATTACCATTTCAATGAATACTTTTTTAAAATTAAGTTATAAGATTATTTTCTTACATATAAAGAATTAAGAATAAATATATTCTACTTAAACTTCCCCCTCAGAATAATGTAGTCTCAAAAAAAAGACCCCAAAAACATCAATTAAAGAAAATAAATGGTGTTACAAACTCATATTGATAAAATTTCAGAAACATGAATATCATAGATTAAAGAAATCTGAACACTAACTTAAATAGCAATATATTTCATTTTTAAATTAACTTTTAAAACGTTATTAGTAACTAAAAAATTATCCTGAGAAGATTCATCTGCCTTGTGAATTCATTTTATCAAACAGTAAATGTGACTTGTTCACGTTTAGAATGCTGGAAAAGTGTATTTTAATATTTTATGTAGTGGGACCGTCCTTACAAAAGCTTTTCCCATTGCTTATATTGTTTAAAGTGAGGCAAAATCTCACATATAATTGTAAATACTTCCTTCATCCTTTCCTGTATAAACTCCTTTTTGATGGCTCCTGCTATGTATACTCCACATATGCCAGAATTTAATCATTCTTAAACCTTCCGTGGTCTTTTAACAAAATAGAGGTTTTTACTTATAAATTTTATGTAAATTTTAGATTATTTGTAGTAAAGATACAAAATCTTTATTTTATTATGAATCTGTGAGAATCTAATTGAGAATCCTAAAACACAGCTTTGGCTATATACTTTTCCTTTTTTTTTTTTTTTTTTGCCAGTAAAATTTTCCTTCACAGTGTGCAAAATTATACTAAGTGAAAATTAGTAATAAACACAAGTAACTAAACTGAATGTGGGAAGTAACATCTATAATGTATGCTATAAATATTCATATTATATTATCTATATAAATAAATAGTACATTTATTTATATCATGACAATCCTACCTTATATAGTGCAACTAAATATCACAAAATAGCTCTTGTACTAGTAAAAAAATTAACCAATTTGGGTTTTGGTGGTTATTTTCACTCTTAGCTAAGCCTTCAAATCACCAAGTGCACATTAGTAAGTACAGCAAAGGCACAATTGAGTTTCCATTTTCAGTCAGTAATTCATCAGTCACATGATCTCAATGTCAAATCACCTTCTTGAGGGGGATGGTTTGGATCCATTCCATGGAGTTCACATCAATGATATCCACTGCATTTTCACTGTACACTGAGAGATATGGGGCATTGTAACCTGGGAAAAGTGGAGCAGGTGACAGCAAGCATGGACTTCATGATTCATTTTTTAATTGGAATTTTTATTAGGATAATTATAGATTCACATGCAGTTGTAAGAATAACACAGAAAGATCTCTTGCATGCTCTGCTCAGTTTTCCCCAATGTAACATTTTGCAAATCTAGCATACTGACATTGATAGAGATGACCTATCCATCTCAAGCAGATTTCCCCAGTTTTACTAGCACTCATGTGTGTGGATGTCTGTGTGCATCTGTTTGTGTGTGTGAAGGTATATACAATTATATCATCTGTGTAGGTTCAGGTGTCTACAGCCAAAGTCAAGATACAAAATAACTCCAAGGATCCCTCATTGTGCCTTTTTATAATCTCACTCACCTTCATTCCATCCTCCCCTCCTTCCTTAATCCCTGGGAATCAGTATATTCTGTACTCCATTTCAAAAATTTTGTCATTTCAAAAATGTTACATGAAAGGAATCAATTTCCTCTAAGATCAGGAAGAAAACAAGGTTGTCCACTCTCACCACTATTGTTCAACATACTTTTGGAAGTTTTAGCCACAGCAATCAGAGAGGAAAAAGAAATAAAAGGAATCCAAATCAGAAAAGAAGAAGTAAAGCTGTCCCTGTTTGCAGATGACATGATACTATACATAGAGAATCTTAAAGATGCTACCAGAAAACTACTAGAGCTAATCAATGAATTTGGTAAAGTAGCAGGATACAAAATTAATGCACAGAAATCTCTTGCATTCCTATACATTAATGATGAAAAATCTGAAAGAGAAATTAAGGAAACACTCCCATTTACCATTGCAACAAAAAGAACACAATACCTAGGAATAAACCTACCGAAGGAGACAAAAGACCTGTATGCAGAAAACTATAAGACACTGATGAAAGAAATTAAAGATGATACAAACAGATGGAGAGAATTACCATGTTCTTGGATTGGAAGAATCAACATTGTGAAAATAACAATACTACCCAAAGCAATCTACAGATTCAATGCAATCCCTACTAAACTACCAATGGCATTTTTCACAGAACTAGAACAAAAAATTTCACACTTTGTATGGAAACACAAAAGACCCCAAATAGCCAAAGCAATCTTGAGAAAGAAAAACAGAGCTGGAGGAATCAGGCTCCCTGACTTCAGACTATACTACAAGCCTACAGTAATCAGGACAGTATGGTACCGGCACAAAATCAGAAAGATAGATCAATGGAACAGGATAGAAAGCCCAGAGATAAACCCACGCACATATGGGCACCTTATTTTTTTTTGTGGGGGTGGGGGTTATGCGGGCCTCTCACTACTGTGGCCTCCCCCGTTGCAGAGCACAGGCTCTGGACACGCAGGCTCAGCAGCCATGGTTCACGGGCCAGCCGCTCTGCAGCATGTGGGATCCTCCTGGACTGGGGCATGAACCCATGTCCCCTGCATTGGCAGGCGGACCCACAACGACTGTGCCACCAGGGAAGCTCTGGTCACCTTATTTTTGATAAAGGAGGCAAGAATATACAATGGAGAAAAGATGGCCTCTTCAATAAGTGGTGATGGGAAAACTGGACAGCTACATGTAAAAGAATGAAATTAGAACACTCCCTAACATAATACACAAAATAAACTCAAAATGGATTAAAGGACCTAAATATAAGGCCAGACACTATAAAACTCTTAGAGGAAAACATAGGCAGAACACTCTATGACATAAATCACAGCAAGATCCTTTTTTACCCACCTACTAGAGACATGGAAATAAAGACAAAAATAAACAAATGGGACCTAATGAAACTCAAAAGCTTTTGCACAGCAAAGGAAAACATAAACAAGACTAAAAGACAACACTCAGAATGGGAGAAAATATTTACAAATGAAGCAACTTACAAAAGCTTAATCTCCAAAATTTATAAGCAGCCCATGCAGCTCAATAACGAAAAAAAAAAAAAAAACAAGAAACAGCCCAATCCAAAAATGGGCAGAAGCCCTAAATAGGCATTTCTCCAAAGAATATATACAAATTGCCAACAAACACATGAAAGGATACTCAACATCACTAATCATTAGAGAAATGCAAATCAAAACTACAATGAGATATCATCTCACACCAGTCAGAATGGCCATCATCAAAAAATCTAGAAACAATAAATGCTGAAGAAAAGGAAACACTCTTGCACTGCTGGTGGGAATGTGAATTGGTACAGCCACTATGGAGAACTGTATGGAGGTTCCTTAAGAAACTAAAACTAGAACTACCTTACGGCCCAGCAATCCCACTACTGGGCATATACCCCGAGGAAAACCATAATTCAAAAAGTCATGTACCACAATGTTCATTGCAGCTCTATTTACAATGGTCAGGACATGGAAGCAACCTAAGTGTCCATCGACAGATGAATGGATAAAGAAGATGTGTCACATATATACAATGGAATATTACTCAGCCATAAAAAGAAACGACATTGAGTTATTTGTATTGAGGTGGATAGACTTAGATCTGTCATATGGAATCTAAAAAAGAAAAAAAAATGGTTCTGAAGAACCTAGGGGCAGGACAGGAATAAAGACGCAGAGGTAGAGACTTGACTTGAGAACATGGGGAGGGGGAAGGATAAGCTGGGACGAAGTGAGAGTGGCCTGGAAATATATATACTACCAAATGTAAAATAGATAGCTAGTGGGAAGCAACCACATAGCACAGGGAGATCAGCTCAGTGCTTTGTGACCTCCTAAAGGGGTGGGATAGGGAGGGTGGAAGGGAGACGCAAGAGAGAGGAGATATGGGGATATATGTATATGTAAAGTTGATTCACTTTGTTATAAAGCAGAAACTAACACACCATTGTAAAGCAATTTTACTCCAATAAAGATGTTAAATAAGTAAATGGAATCATATGGTATTCATGATTAATTATATCTGCTAAGCCCAAATACATTATAAAAAATACCTTCAGAGTGGAATCCAAAGAGAATCCCATAATAATATTATAATTATCATATAATAGCTGCCTAAAAATCTTTTTTTTGATACACAGGGTTAACATAAATTAAAATGGCACATAAATGATGCGCATGGGTCAAATTATAACAACACGTATGTAAAGTCTGACAACAATCTTTCTAACACCTACATCTAACAGCAGCTTTATTAAGAAATTTCATAACATTTCAAAATTTGTGGTTCCTAAACCAGGTCAACTCCCAAAAAGAATATAGTGTAAGATTAGAAAAGTATATCTGGGGAGTGAAATTAATGAGCAAAGCAGAAAGAACTTCCAGCCAGCAACATTTTTGGAACTTTCCACTTTATTAATAACAACATCTTATGGCTCCTGAATACTCACCTCAACATGAATATGTCTCCCCATTAAAGCAACAGCAATATAATTAACAACACTTCCTACAGTCATGTTGTGCCATCGCTTCCCTTTTTTCTGTGGTCAACTCTTGAAAGTGTCATTTACATTTCACATCCTCCACTTCCCAGCCCTACTGACACCCAGTCCATGGCAATCTGACTTGTGTCTTAACCCATCCATTAAAACTGCTCTCACTACAAGCCATTAACCGTCCATTATTCCTAAAACCAACAGACACGTTTCAGTCTTTGTCTTACTTGAGAGCTCAGCAATACTTGCCTCCTACAATTCTCCCTCTCAGTTTCCTTTGTGGGCTTCTTGCTCTCTGACCATCTCTCTAATATTTATGTTTCTTGGTCCTCTGGCCTATGTCCTATTCGCTCTCACTCTGTTTACTCTCGCACTGGAAGTACAAACTCAGCGTGTCCAAGGAACCAGGTTGATAATGCCAGAAACTAGTCATTGATTTTAGCTTTACCACAAATGGGATGGCCAGACATTGTGTGCTCTGATGCGTTCAGCGTGACATACAAAACTAGTAAGAAATTACTCTTATTAGAAGCCATTAATGCTCATTTTCAGTTGTAGGAAATTCAGGATGTAGAGGAAGAAGTTAGAAAGCACCACGAGGAAACAGACAGATCCAGATTGTAGAACATCCTACAGTAGAGCAAATCAATGGTGTGGAAAACCACTCAGGATTAAAAGATATTTAAGAGATAACCATAACATGCCATGTGTGGACCATTTTTGGATTCTGATTCCAAGAAATACACTGTCAAAAGAGATGTCTTTATGATAATCAGCAATATTTGAATATGGACTACTGGATGGTAAAAAAGAATCATTGGTAATTTCTTCAGAGGTGATAATAGCAATGTGGTTTTATGAGAAAATGACCATATTTTTAGAGATGTATGTTAAGGTGTGTAGAAGTGGAATGAAAATAATATTTGGGATTTTATTTCAAATACTTCAACAACTCAACAAAAAAGAAAAAATATTAAGTTATCATATCCCTTCCTCCTCTGTCCATCCGAATCTGTCCCACCTTGTGTTTTATTATCTCAGTAATATCAGTGGCATCACTCATTTTCTCAACTAGGAAATCCTGATTCTCTGGTCCCTGAGCTTCCACTTCTAATCAAAGCTTTGTAAAGCAAAGTTTTTTCAATTATATCTCCTCAATATCCCTCAACTTGTCTCCTCTCCATCCCAACTGTCTCTACCATACATAATTTTAATCCACAATTTCTACAATGACCTCCTAGTTGGTCTCTTGGGCTCCAGTCTCACCTCTCATTTATCGTTTACATCACCACTAGAACCTAGGGATTTTTCTGAAGTGCAACTCTAACCATGTCAGTGCGTCTGTGATCTGGCTCATGAGAACTTCTCCAGTCCCATCTCTTGAACTCTTATCTTGAACTCCATGCCTGAAACAGTGAACTTATTATAGTTCCTCACAAAATGCGGTATCAATGGCCTTTTCCAGTTATGACAGAGTCATCTGCCATTGGAATTACCCTCCCACCATCAATACTTATAAAAATGGACAAGTCATATGAAATAACTGTTTTTAGGCATTAGTTAGTAGGAAGCACAAGACTGCCATTCGTAAAAGAAGATAAATATATAAGGTGGGTCCCACATTCCCCTGTTTCTCTGCCTAAGGGAAATTTCCAAAACTGCTATGCAGGAAAATGGAACCCAAGCAGACAGTTGAAGTTTTGCCAGACAGAGGAAACAGATTCTAATGTGTCTGGAATTTGCAAGACAGAGTACACAGAGGAAAGAGCCACAAAGAAAGGTGTCCCAGAAATCTGCACAGCTGTTCCCTTGAACTTCCTGGCCAAATCCAAAACTGCACACAGACAGAGCAAGATTCCACAAGACTCACACAGAGCATTGAGAGTGAACAGAAATTTCATAGGTAGTACAGTGCTGGAAAGACATTAGATTTCTGAACCAGAGAAGAGAGACATTGGTGAAAACCCTAGGCATTCAGTTGAGACCCAGAAAGGCCATTCTTTGGGCATGAGGACTAGAAGAAAAGACAAAATAGGCCCACCCTAACAAAGTCTAATTCCAAGCCTCAGCAAAACTAAAGTAATTCATCAGTAGGTTAATTGTTTGTCAGAACAAAACACACAACACCCTCTAGAGAAATACATAATATAACCCAGAGTCCCTGTATCATAGCATTCATAATGTTCAGCAAAGATTAAAAAAAAAATAAGACCTGTAAAAAAGCAGGAAAATAACAGCTTTAATCAAAAAAAAAATCAGTAGAAGCAGACCCATAGAGGCCATATGTTGGAATAATTATAAATAATTGTATAAATAGTTTAAGACTTTGTGAAAAAATATAAACAAATTGGCAGAGAGGAGAAATCTAGCAAAGAAATGGAAATTTCAAAAAAAATACTTGAAATTATAGAACAGAGGAATATAATACCTGAAATGCTTAAAAATCCCTGGACAAACCAGGCGTAAAAGATCAGTGAAACTGAAGATATAATCAATATAAATTATCTAAACTGAAGTAGAGAAGGAAAAAAAGATTTTTAAAAAACAGAGCCTCAACAACTTGTAGAACAAAGTCAAGAGGTCTAATATACATGTAATTGGATCTCCAGAAAAGAGAAAATAGGTTAAAAAAATTTTAGAAAATATAATGCCTAAACATTTTCCAAAATAAATGAAAGATATCAATCTTCAGATCCAAAAAGTCCTGAAAATCCTCAGCAGAATATATACAAAGAAACTCACATGTAAACACATCGCAGTCAAATTACTGAAAACCAAAGATAATGAGAAAATCTTAAAGTTTGCCAAATAGAAAAGACAGAGGGAACAACAATAAAAATGGTTGATTTCTCACTGGAAACAATGGATACCAGAAGAAAATAGAATGACATTTTTTAAGTGCTGAAAGAAAAAAACGCTTCTCATTTTTTTAGCTGGCCTTTCCAGACTCACCAGTTTGGATTGTGTCCCTCCTACGTGCTCCTGTAGAATACTGTATTCCCCTATCACAGCACTTGCTTAATTTAATTATTGATCTCATATCATGATTATAATCTCAATAAAGATACAGACTATTTCACCATGTTTAATATTGTGCCCTTAACTTTTAGCATAGTAAGTTCATATTAAGTGCTCAATTACTATTCTCTAAGTGAATAAAAAATGCTGTATTAAATTTATAAAATGATGGCCTGCATCAATGAAATATCAAATAGGCTAAAATTATTTAGGAACATTCTATGTAGACTTTACATAAGCTAAATCTAAAAGGCAAAATGTAATCTACTTAGTAAATATTTCTTATGGTTAATTAATGCTTATGTGATTTTCAGTGACCATGAAGATATCTACTTAGGGCCTTACAAAAAGCAACAACCTGGATTAAGAATATATTCAAGGTAAATTATCCTATGAATATAGTATAAATTAAAGGCTAAGTTATTTCACATGTATGACTTAGATATAACTTCTTTAGAGCTATTCTACTTAAAAAGACATAGACAACTTAGGAAAATTCTTCAGTGATGTAGTTTTCAAAAATAAAACCGTCATTAACAATATTTAGTCATATGATATAGAACTGTAATAACAAGGTTGGAAAGGTACAGAGAGACAAGGAAATAAATTGTAAGGTAGCCTTACGGCAATAACTTGGATTTGCTGGCCACATCAGTTCAACTGGCCTAGATCTGAGGTCCCTGTTGTCAGTGTAAATGCCAACGCTCTTAAAACATAACAGATACTCAGTACTAGAGATCTCAGTTGCACAGAGAGCGTCCACTGGTTGATGTGCAATAAATGACAGTGTAGGGTCATGGGAGTGCAGCATCCTGTATGGAATTCCTCCTCTCCTCAAGGGGTATCTCAGGAATCCTGATTGGAATCCTACACAGAGCTATTTGCTGAAGATGCCCATCCACTGGACATTGGTTGGGATTTGGAGCTCTTTAAATTTTCTGTGAGAAATTTTCTTGCTCTGAAACAGCTCGTAACAGAAGATTTGGCTTTTCCTAGCCACACAGAGGCATGTATGGGCCCCTTGGCACACTGTTCCAGAAATCATGGTCTCGCACACTTTGGTTTCTGCCAGCTTGTGAATATCAGTCTTTCGTCCATCCAAAGCTGACATGGGCAACAGCTGCACATGGTGACTTCGTCCTGAGATCACTGCAACCATCTGGCCATGGGGGATAAGCTCAATCTGGTGAATCTTCTTCATGTAGCCAATGCAAATAATTTCTACACAAGTAAGCATATTTGTAAGTCATTTTAAAATTCTAAATAACTTCTGTTTACTTATTTCAACTGTTCTCCAAATTTTACTCATAAGCAATTAAGACATTTTTCCCAATAAAAATGATCTGATAAATCTCCTTAGTGTCATTAACTTGAGTAATTTCTCTACAAATAAAACAGCAAGTCACCTTCAAATAGCAATGTTTTCTTATTTTTTAATTTTCTTTATTGAGGTATATTTGACATATAACATTATATTAGTCTCAGGTGTACAACATAATGATTCAATATTTGTGTGTATTGAGAAATGGTCACCGCAATAAATCTAGTTAACATCCAGCATTGTAGATAATTACAATTTTTTCTTGTAATAAAAATTTTTAAGATCTACTCTCTTAGCAACTTTCAAATACACAATATAGTATTATTAACTATGATCATGTTGCTGTACATGACATAACAAGGACTTATTTATTTTATGATTGGAAGTTTATACCTTTAAAACCCCTTCACCCATTTTGCCCATTACCCCCACCTCTGGCAGCCACAGATTGTTTTCTGCATCTATGAACGTGTTTGTTTAGATTCCACATACAAGTGAGGTCATATGGTATTTGTCTTTCTCTGACTTCTTTCACTTAGAGTAACAACCTCGAGGTCCATTCATGTTGTCGTAAATGGGAAGATTTCTTTCTTTTTTATGGCTGAATATGATATTCAGCCATGATATATATATATATATATATATATACATATATAATGTATGTATGTATATATATCTCACATCTTTATCCATTCATCCATTGGTAGACACTTAGGTTGTTTCCATATCTTGACTATTACAAATAACGCTGCAAGGAACATGGAGGTGCGATATCTTTTCAAGTTAGTATTTTTGTTTTATTTGAATAACTATCCAGAAGTGGAATTGCTGGATCATATGGTAGCTCTATTTTTAATTTTTGAGGAACTTCAATACTGTTTTCCATATGGCTGCAACAATATACATTCTCATCAACAGTAAACAAGGGTTCTCTTTTCTCCACATCCTCACCAACACTTATTATTTCTTGGCTTTTTAATAATAGCTATTCTAACAGGTATGAGGTGATATCTTATTGTGGCTTTGATTTGCATTCCCCTAGTGATTTTGAGCACTTTCATGTATCTGGTGTGGCCGTCTGTATGTCTTCTTTGGGAAAATATCTATTCAGATCCTCTGTCCATCTTTTAATCAGATTGCTTAGTTTTTGTGCTATTGAGTTTTATGAGTTTTTATATATTTTGGATATTAACCCCTTATCAGCTATGATTTGCAAATATTTTTTTCCCATTCGGTAGGTTGCCTTTTCCTTTTGTTGATGGTTTTCTTTGCTGTGCAGAAGAATGTTTTCCTATTTTAAAATTCTTTCCAATTATTACTCCAATGGATTTAAATCAGATTCTAATAAAATCACAGACATAAACTCAAAGGGTAGGTTTGAGAAGGACCAAAAAGGGATAGGAAGAGCATAAGAGATCAAAAATTATATAGGTTAAAAAAATAATAATAATTATTCCATAGATAACATAATTACCTTAAACATAAAATTAGCATAATAAAGCACTAAACTCAGTCCTGAGATTCCAGACAGCAAGGCGAACACCCTCAATGTCTGACAAGTGGAAATATACTGCTTTTTCTTTTTCTTTTTTCTTTTTTTGGCCTTGCTGAGCAGCTTGCAGGATCTAGATCCTACCAGGGATCAAACCCAGGGCCCCGGCAATGAAAGTGCCGAGTCCTAGCCACTGGACCACCAGGGAATTCCCAATATACTGCTTCTTTAGGGAAAAAAACTGTCCTTTTTTTTCTGGCACTAAATTGATTCTTTTATTACACAAGTATTTGTTGATTGACTACTATGTGCCAGGCACTGTTTAAGTGCATAAGATACAGTGCTGAACAAAAAGAGACAAGTCCCTGCTCTTATGCTGGCACCTGGTGGACCTTTCATGGGTCTCCTCACCAGGACTGAGTCACCCACACAGCATGGGAAGCCTTCAATGGAGAATAGCTAATGCCCTTCAAATGCAGGTTCTCCTTTAACTAACTTATCATTAGAGTGCAAGACATTCAAGAGAACATCTGTATTACAATGACTCCTCTTCATTTCATCTACTCCCCCATTTCTCCCTCAAACAACCATTAGATCCAAACAAAAACAAACAAAACAAAAACAGAAACAGAGAACTCTGCAGTCTTATCTGGGAAGTATTCACTTTATGTTGTTACTCTTTGAGGTGTCAATGTACTAGTGGGGGAGGGGGATTCAAGCAGAAGTGTTTCCTTTCATGAACCAACTTGAAGATGGTAAACTAAGTTCTTACAGAGCACTTATTAGATAAAATCACTTGTGAAGATATTTGGACACACTACTATATATAAAATAGATAACCAAGAAGGATCTACTGAGAGCTCTACTCAATCTTCTGTAATAACCTATATGGGTAAAGAATCTGAAAAAGAATGAATACATGTGTATGTATAACTGAATCACTTTGCTGTACACCTGAAACTAACACAACATTGTAAATCAACTATACTCCAATAAATTTTTTTTTAAAAGATATTTGGGCTCTGGAAGATTATGGATCTCTGAAAGTAGAAAAGTCATCATTTGACTTGAAAGCACATCGAACCAGATGTGGAAAATTTCTTTTACAGAAAAGAAGAGAACAACCTGATATTATTATTATTAGAGTTTAAAGTTATTCCAGAACAGTAAACACTCTCCTTACCATCTAAGGTAACGTGGACAACAAATAACCCTTCTTCACTTCCCAGAGCGATTCTTTTGTGATCTATATTTGACACATAAATTGAAATATCAAGTATTTTGGGGGGCAAACATTAAGTGAAGCTAATAAGATAAACTGGACAAGTTTATCAATGTTGAAAAAGTTTCGAAGTCAAATTAAATATATATTTAGCAATACTACAGTGAAAAGAAACATAAGAATAAATAATTGGCACTATGATTTTTCTTTCACATTACAGAAATAAGCATAATAAAACATTACTTTTCTCAATAGAAAGATCATTTTGCAAAGTAATCTTTATGAATACTTGGAGAAAGTATAATATTCAAGTAATGATAAACTGTCAAATTTTCTATAAGTGACGTTTAATGAATGAAAAAATTTTATAAAATAATTTGGTGACCTTGGCCTGAGCTAAAACAGCATGGGGAGGTATGTCACAACATAGTGAGAACTAAAAAAGTGCAAAGATAGCATATTAAGTGAAGACTTTGAATACAAAGCACAGACTTTACATATATAAGCTCATTTAATCCTCTCCATAACTGAAAAACTGGAATTATCTGCATTTAACACATGAAGTTTAGTAGCTAGCTCCGTGACCCCCAGGAGGAAATAGCTAAGTGGCTCTATTGTCACCAGCATCTAATGCAGAAGAAATGCTGTTTAAGAAATGCAAGTATTCTTGTCTATTGATAAAACTTTCAGTATTGATCTTAGCAATTCATTCATTGATTCACTTGATTTTCACTTATTTATTGAGTATTGGGCATTGGGATTTGAAAGACAGTCTCTGCCCTTAAGGTAGGTAGTTCACAGTTACACACAGGGTCACACCCCTTATGTGTTTGGGGCCAGATGTGTTTGGGAACTCATAATTTTTCAGACGTGAAAAGGTAGATTGAAAAGACTTGAAAGGTAGATTAAAGAAACACCCTTTCAGGCAGGGCCTGGGGAGCCATCATATAATCAAATATATTTTTGCAGAGAATCTGATGAGTAGCTGTGGGATAGAAGTGGAAAGACAACCCTCCACCCCCAGGTAAGCCTCATTCACTCAGGTTTTGCTGACAAATGAATTGTGGATAAAGTTAAGGTTTTCAGATTTCAACATTGGGGCTGTGGTGAAGTGTAGGAACCTAGCGGGATAAATGTTGTAAATCCATACCTATGGTTGCAGCTGTCTGGGTGGTTTTGATCAGGGGTAACTTGCTGTCATAAGCCTCTTTCAGAACATAGACTGAGCAGTCTCTGGAATTACTTTTTCTCAATATTTTGTGCAACTCACTCAGCACACCCACCCACTCACTCTTCTCATTCTCGCTATTTGCTAAGATTGGGATTGAATATCTATTACTAGATGCTGAGAGCTGGGAAGCTGTGACCTAGAATGATTTAAGGAATATCTAGGTTATAAGAAAGCAAACATTCTTTATGCCAGCCTGTCTAGCATTTTTCATAAAACTCACCATTGTTAAATGACACTTGTAATACAGTTACCCTCTTCCTAGTAGTAAAATAGATGACGTGAGTATCAGAAGCAGGCCAAAAGCAAAGTGTCAGAATCACGTCTATTTTGATCCTCATAAAACCACCGTGTTCTCTGACTACCTAAAATCTTGTACCTCATCAAATGAAAATAGCTACCATTTATTGAATGCTGACTCTGTACCAGAAACTGCTCTAAGAAATTGACGAGTGTTAATTGATTAAATCCTCACAGAAACCTCAGTGGGTAGTTACTGCTATTCTCTCCATTTTATCAGTGAGAGGACAGGAGCACAGCAGGGTAGAATGCAGGCAGTCTGATGCCAGGACCTCCACTCTGAGACTTTCTATTTCTTTAAATTCTAACACACAGCTTTGCATCTTTAGATTACCTCTGAAACGGCAATATGTTCTGCAATGGCAATCATCATAATCAATTGTGATATTACAGAATGTTAAGGAGTTTTTTGTTGTTAAGTTAGAAATATTCAAAAACACTTGTTTTCCTGGTTGCTACATGCCTATAACTTACATTATACTAGTAAATGGCAAATCAGATTTAAATTTTAAGATATATGATTAAGCTAGCAGAACTCTAAATTTATATATAAAACTTTCTTTTGTGAGCATGAAGTTAGCAGCAATGACTTTATAAATTCCCACTGTAAGTCAGTTCCAAATGGCCAGGTCTTTGTAGTCTCTTGGTGGTTGGGTACAGTCTAAATAGATGTCTATCTTTGCACTAAGGAACTAAGAATACTCCTGTCTGGCCTTTGTTAAACCGAGATTCCTAGGTTGACTGTAACCACATGGGTCTCGAGGGCATAACAGTCCTTTGCTTTCTCTGTCACTTTATTTAATCCATTCCAGAATCACGTTTATTTTTTACATGAATTTTAAAGAGCAGAGTGTCTATATTTTAGAGTTTGCAAAACAACATCTTTCCCCAATTTTTCCATTTTGTACTCTTGGTTTGAATCTGAATTATGACTTCAAAATGTTGCCTCAGAGGAGACTTATTTTACAAAGTACCTCTAGTTTTAGAAGTTGCATATTCATGCTACTGCAGGTCCATGAATCGATGACCTTCCTCTATGTCTGATCCGGAAGTATATGGTCTCTCTTCCTCTGTTACTATTTTTTCCTTCTTCTTTCACACCCCCCACCCCAGTACCATTCTGCTTTGTAAGCTTCCCCTGTTTTCAGCTATGAATTATATCTGTCCTGTTACCTTAGTGTGGAGTGAATGGACACCCTCAGGAACATTTGTATTTTAAGTCTCAGATTTAACTGTAGAATGAAAGATGTGACACCTGCAAAAAGCTATTTATAGTATTTTTGAATAAGAATAAAGGGCTAGATTTCTTGTGGCAAGTGGGAGAAGGAGAGAAACTATCTCACAGCACTTCTAAAATCTCAACCTCCAGGTACCTTCAGTAACTCAAGGAGCCCTGACCCCTAGGAACAGTCAAAAAAGGGATGAAACAAAACATACAAGGGATCCAATGGCAGTATGCACACTTACCTTAAACATACGAGGCATTTCCTTTCTCCTTGCAGGAATAAAATCAGAGGGCCAGGCTGAACTAACAGAAAGTGCTCCATCCCTGAAGGAAAAGCAAGACACTGGGAGTGAGTAGAATCACCTGAAAGTGAGTAAAACAATAAATAAGTATAATCCTCAATTTTAATTTCCCTGATTTTTAACATTCTTCTTTTCAGTAACTGACAGTGGTCAAAATATTGTATCAGCAGTACCCTGCCTGTCGCATATTATCAGAAAACTCAAGTTAACTCTGGGCTGTCCCTGATTCACCGTTCACAGGGAACTAGGAAGGAGCACCTGTCTGACTCCAAAGCCATGGTCCCTAGAATATGGGCCATGTGCCCTCAGATCAGCTCATCTGTATATTTTTTAAATGTTACCAAGATAGACTTGACATATAATAAACTGCACGTTTTTAAAGTGAACAATTAGGTAAGATTTGACTTATGTATACACCTGTGAAACCATCACCACACTGTAGATAATGAACATGTCAATCACCCCCAGAAGTTTCTTTGTACAGCTTGCAACCCCTACCCCCCATCCTTAGCACTCCTCCCTCCTCCCCCACTGATCTGCTTCCTGTCACTCTAGATTAATTTACATTTTCTAACATTTTATAGAAATGAAATATACAATATGTGGTCTTTTTGTCTGGCTTTTTCTCAGCATAACAATTTTGTGATGCATTCATGTTGCCACATGGATGAATACTTCATTTCTATTTATTGTTGAGTAATATTTCATTGTATGGATATGCCAAAACATATCTGTTCACCCATTAATGGGCATTCGGTTTGTTTCAAGTTTGGGGCTATTTTAAATAAAGCTGCTATGAATGTTCATGCTATGCTTTCTCTTGTAGAAATACCTAGGAGGAGAATGACTAGATCATATATTAGGTGTGTGTTTAGCTTTTTATTATATGATTTACAAAGCAATATATGAGAGATCTAGGTCCTCCACATCCTCCCAATACTTGAAATGATCTTTTTAATTTTAATCTTTCTTATGATGTGAAATGGTACCTCATGGCTATTTTATTTGAATTTACCTAATAATTAATGGTGTTGAGCATGTAAGTATCTGTTATGTGCTTATTTGACATATGTATCTTCTCTATTGAAGTATCTTTTCAAATCCCTTGCCCATTTTTAAAAATTTTTTTAAAAATTGGGCTATTTTCTTATTATTGGGGTGGCCAAAAAGTGTCTTCGGTTTTTAAATAAAAATAAAAGACACATTTTTCATTTTCACCAAGAATTTTATTGTACAATGTATTCACCCTTTCTTTCCACTACCTTCTGCCAGTTTTCAGGCAACTCCATAATTCCATCTTCCCCAAACATTTTATCTTTTTGAGCAAAGAACTGTTCCAGGTGCCTTTCACAGTCTTCCAGGGAATTGAATTTTTTTCCATTAAGAGAATTTTGTAAAGATCGAAATAAATGGAAACCCGAAGGTGCAATGTGTGATGAATACAGAGGATGAATCAGAACTTCCCAGCCAAGCTGTAACAGTTTTTGCCTGCTCATCAAAGAAACATGCCATCTTGCGTTATCCTGATAGAAGATTATGCATTTTCTGTTGACTTATTCTGGACGCTTTTCATTGAGTGCTGCTTTCAGTTGGTCTAATTGGGAGCAGCACTTGGAATTAATCGTTTGGTTTGCCAAAGGAGCTCATAATAGAGGACTCCCTTCCAATCCCACCATATACACAACATTACCTTCTTTGGATGAAGACCGGCCTTTGGTGTGGTTTGGTGGTGGTTCATTTCGCTTGCCCCACGATCTCTTCCATTCACATTGTTTTACAGTATCCACTTTTCATTGCCCATCCCAATTTGTTGTACAAATGGAACTTTTTCATTACGTTTAAGTAGAGAATTGCACACGGAAATATAGTCAAGAAGGTTTTTTTCACTTAACTTATGTGGAACCCAAACATCAAAGTCATTAACTTAAACAAGCTTGTGCAAATGATTTTCAACACTTGATTTAGATATTTTGAGTATGTCGGCTATCTCCCACATAATTATAACGTTGATTGTTCTCAATTAATATCTCTATTTGATTGCTATCAACTTCAACTGGTCTACCGGACCGTGGAGCATCATCCAGCAAGAAATCTCCAGCACGAAACTTTGCAAACCACTTTTGACGTGTTTGATTAGTCTCAGAACCATCTCCATACACTGCACAAATCTTTTTTTGCATTTCAGTTGTGTTTTTACCTTTCTTGAAATAATAAAGCATAACAGGCCGAAAATGTTGCTTTTTTCCTTCCATCTTCAATATTAAAATGGCTACACAAAAATTCACCAATTTTGATGTTTTTTTTTTTTTAATGCACGCCGATATGACAGCTGTCACATACAATCTAACAAAATTGTTTCAAATGAAGTCAAAGACATCTTAGTGCTACTAGAGCCATCTTAGAGAAAAAAACAAATGAACCTTTTGGCCAACCCAATACTGTTTTAAGAATTTTTATATATTCTAGATATAAGTCCTTTGTCAGATATTTGGTTTGCCCCCAGTCTGTAGCTTTTATTACTTCTCTTGACAATGTATTTCAAGGAACAGAAGTTTTAAATTTTGATGAAGTCCAATTTATCAATTTTTAAATTTTACCTGTTGTGCTTTGTGTTGTATTTAAGAACTATTTGCCTTATCCAAGATCAGCAATTTTTCTCCCATGTTTACTTCTAGGTGCTTTATAGTTTTAGGTTTTACATTTAGTTCTATGGTCTATTTGGGGTTAAATTTTGTATATAGTATAAAGTATAAATCAAAGTTGATTTTTTTACACATAGATATCTAAAATTCCAATTTCATTTGTTGCTAGCTTTTGCAACTTGTTGAAAATATTGTATACATTAAAGTAACAGAAAATTCAGAAATATAGTTACAAATGTTTTATACATGAAAGTATATTTTATGTGCATGTTAAAAATATATATGTAAGTATATTTTATATGTATATTAGAAATGTTATATATATTTCTAGGTTTGTTTTTTTTTCAAAGTTGTTTTGGCTCTTCTAACTCTTTTGCATTTTCCTATGACTTTTAGAATAAGCTTGTCGATTTCTACGAAAAGAATTAAGAAGCCTACTGGGATTTTGATTAAGACTATGTTAAAACTATCAATCAATTTTGAGAACAATCACATTTTTAAAATACTGAGTTCTGCAATGAATGACCACAGTCTCTCTCTCTATTTATTTAGATCTTTGTTAATTCTTTCATCAATATTTCATAGTTTTCAGTGTACAGGTCTTGCACATCTTTTGTCAGATTTATTTCTAAGTATTTTTTAATATTTATTTATTTTCCTTATTTATTTTTAAATTATTTTTGGCTGTGTCAGGTCTTAGTTGCAGCACATGGGATAGTCCTTGAGGCATGTGGGGTCTTTTTGTTACAGCACACGGTGTCTTTGTTGTGATGCTTGGACTTGTCTAGTTGCGGTGTGCGGGCTTCTCTCATGTTGTGGCGCAAGGGCTCCAGAGCACATGGGCTCTGTAGTTTGCAGCACGCAGCCTCTCTCATTGAGGTGCACAAGCTCAATAGTTGGGGCTCACAGGCTTAGTTGTCCCAGGGCATGTGGGATCTTAGTTCCCCGACCAGAGATCAAACCCGTGTCCCCTGCACTGGAAGGCAGATTCTTTTACCACTGGACCACCAGGGAAGTCCCTATGTTTTGATGCTATAGCAAATGGCATTACTTATTTAATTTTGATTTCTGATTATTTGTTGCTAGTATAAAGAAATGCAATTTATTTTATATATTGATCAAGCGTCCTGCAAACTTGCTAAATTCATTTATTAGTTCTAATAGCTTCTTTGTAGATTACATTGAATTTTCTCCATAGATATTCATTTTGTCTATGAATAATTTTGCTTCCTTCTTTCCAACAAGGATGTATTTTATTTCTTTTTCTTCCCTGGTCTGGATTTCCAATACAGTGTTAAATAAATGTGTTGAGACCGAACATCTTTGTCTTGTTCCTGATCTTAGGGAGAAAGCATTGAGTCTTTTGCCGCTAATTATGATGTCAGCTGTGGGATTTTCATAGATGCCCTTTATCAGGATGAAGAAGCTCCCTTCTAAGTGTTCATCAAGAATATATGATTTTGTCAAATGTGTTTACTGTATCTACTGACATGATCTTTTTCATTTGTTGATATGGTAAAATACATTGATTTTTCAATATAAACCAACTTTCCTGAGATACACTACACTTGCTCAAGATGCAATATAATTTTTACATAATATTGGATTCGATTTGCTAACATTTTGTAGTTTTCCTCACATGCATGTGCTGATCAGTAATCTGCTGAATCCTCAAGCTAGATCCTCTGTAGATCCATGCAGCTAGTGCATGCTCTCAATCTCTCCCTCCCTCCCTCCCTCCCTCCCTCCCTCCCTCTCTCTCTCGCTCTCTCTCTCTCTCTCTCTCCCTCACTCTCTCCTCTCTAGCTCTGTACTTTGTCCTGTGTACTCTGGCTACTGGGTCTCTCTGGACTCTCAGCTTTATCTCTTCAGTTCAGGGAGTTCATCTGGGTCTGCCTGGGATTCCACTTTCTGTGTTATATACTGGAAACTCTCACAAGGCAGTAACCTGGGGCAAGTATAGAGCTGACCTCATTTATTTCCCTTCGTTATCTGATATCCAGAACCTTAAATCAGTTCTTTTGTTATTTCACGGGGAAGGTTAAATATAAATATGGCCCCTGTTACTTCCTCTTGGTTGAAAGTAGAAGTCTGTTTGATTCAGCTCACTTGATAATTTTTGGCTTCTCCAACACTTAGAACAAACTCATTTCTTTCCCCCAATGCTATCATTCTCCACTATATCCCTACAGCTGTCAATGTGACCCTCAGTTTTTCAGTCCTGATGACTTAAAGCCTCAGTACCATCTGGTATTGCTACTCTTTTCTTCATCTTCCTTTTTCTGCCACTCACCATGTCCCATGAGGTCACTGTAGTAATATTTCCTGCACCTGTCTCTTCTTCTGTAATTCCTGCAGGCACCACTTTAATGAAGACACTCATTTGATCTGAAGGATGGACAATTGTAAGCTGGACTTCTTGGCTCCAGCACCACTTTAATTTTCCCTGTCCCCAAAATGAAACACACACACACACACACACACACACACAAACACACACATTCCCAAACCAACTTATTGAAAATCTACATCAAGAATAACTTTCTGGGCTTCCCTGGTGGTGCAGTGATTGAGAGTCTGCCTGCCGATGCAGGGGACACGGGTTCGTGCCCCGGTCCGGGAAAATCCCATGTGCCGCGGAGTGGTTGGGCCCGTGAGCCATGGCCGCTGAGCCTGTGTGTCGGGAGCCTGTGCTCCGCAACGGGAGAGGCCACAACAGTGAGAGGCCTGCGTACCGCAAAAAAAAAAAAAAAAACCAGTAACTTTCTAAAGTCACCTTCAAGATTATCTAGTTTCCTGTATCAGTTATTCAAGGTAATACCAAATTTCTGACAAAGATGACATTAGCTGAGGTGAAGAATATAAAACAAAGTTTGTGAGTAAGGAATCAACATAAGATAGGATGAATGTAGAGACCCACAGAATCTGTGATAAGGAGAAAGTTCAGGCTGAGCAAGCACACAGCCATCACAGTGCAGGTTACACCTAGAAAAGAAGTATAAGGGAATACTATGAATAAATGTCTCACTACCTGGAGCCACAGGAAGTGAAGGGACCACCCAAGGAAGAAAAGAAGGCCAAGGACAGATGCTCAGAGACACTAAGAGAAAAGTGTAGAGGAGCCAAAAAGGTGCAGAAGAATCAGAGGGAGCCGAGAACATATTGCATTTCCCCGAAGGATACACTTCCTATAAGTTCATCGATTAAATTTTATTAAACACTTAAAGAGTGTCTGGAGTGACATTTGCAACGATGGCAGAGTAAGGATCTCTGAAGGTTCCCTCCTTCATAAAAGAAATGAGAAAACTAGCAAAATTCATCAGAAACAACTTTTTTAGAACTCTATAAATTAACCAAGGTTTGTGGCAATCTGAGGAGGATTTATTTAAAATAATAATTTTAAAAAAGCCGAATCTTGGTAAGGAGTATGAGCTTTGCGGTAGTTTAACTCACCCTAGGCCCATGCTCCATTTCCATCTCCTCAGTAGCCTTGAAAAATGGCAGCCTGCATTCACAGTGCATCCTAGAAGCCACTCGACACCTGAGGGAGCTGGAGAGTAGAAGGAAGAAGGAGAAAGGAGCTGGAGTATTAGGCTTGATTCAGAGGTCTCCCAGGGAAAAGTCTATTCCCCAAGGGGAACTTATAAAAAACTATTTCATGCAAGCATTTTAACTGCATAGCTGCCTATGCAGTGCTTAACAGCTGGACGAAATAATAGACTAACCAAAACTCTTAAAAGGAGAAGTTAGAAAATGAGATATCCATAGGGGTTTTGAAAAGGTCTGACATATTGCTAAGAATCTAGAGCATCATGCACATGCATAGAACTGTGAACATGCTTAGGGCTATGTATATGCTCAGGAAAGACCAGAGAAGGACATAAGTTCTCACCTCTGGCTGACATTGGATGCATAGATAAATGTTTTTCATCAAATTTGGGAGGTTTTCTGACATTATTTCTTCCAATATTCTTGAGGCTTTGCACAAGTATAACGTGTTGTCAACTGCCTGGCTGAGTGTTGAAGAAGTGACCCCACTTGCACACAGAGCTCTTCAGCAAAGTGTGGGAGATTCACTGGTTCCAGATGTTTAAAGAAATCTCTGCAAAATCATTAGCTAGCTACTAAGCTAATAAAGTAGAGACGTCAAATAACTACACATGACTAAGAATAAAGACCTTATGGATTAGTTTGAAAAATTCACGGAACAAACAAACAACTACAACAAACAACAATAACAAATTCTGGAGAAGAAGTAGAATTTGATAACTAGAGCTGACAATAGTATTATTTGAAATGTCCAGTTTAAAAAAAAAGTGATACTGTATGACTTGCAAGGAAGCATAAGAGTATGACCAATACACAGGAAAAAAGCAATCAATAGAAACTATCTCTGAGGAAACCCAGATGTTGGATTTACCAGACAAAGATTTAAATCAGCTATTTTAAATATGTTTGAAGACCTAAAGGAAATCATGCCTAAAGAACTAAATGAAGCTATGAGAATGATGTCTCACCAAGTAGGAAATATAAATAAGGAAATGGAAAATACAAAAACGAACCAAACAGAAATTCAGGGGTTGATGAGTACAATAACTGAAATGAAGAATTCACCAGAAGGGGTTAACAACAGAACTGAGCAGGCAGAAAGCAAAATCACTGAACTTGAAGATAGGTCAATTAACATTATCCAACCTGAAGAAAAGAAAGAAAAAAGAATGAAGAAAAATTAGTAGAACCTCAGAGTCCCTTGGGACACCATGAAGAATACTAAAATATATATAACGGGAGTCCCAGAAGGAGAGGAGAGAGAAAAGGGGTCAGAAAGGATAATTGAATGAAAATCTCAAATCAATATATAAACTAACTTTCCATCTTGAGAAACTAGGAAAAGAAGAGCAAACTAAACTCAGAACAAGCAGAAGGAAGGAAATAATAAAGTTTAGAGTGGAATTAATAAAACAAGAGAAAATCAAGAAAACCAAAAGTTGGTTTTTTGAAAAGATCACCTAAAATTGAAAAACTTTTAGCTAAACTGATGAAGAAAAAAATGAAAGAAACCTCAAATTACTGAAGTCAGAAGTAAAGTGGGAACATTACTTCTGACCTTTCAGAAAATAAAAGAAGTATAAGAGAATACTATCAACAAGTGTATGCCCCCCAAATTAGATAATCTAAAGAAAATGGAAACATTCCTAGAAAAACACAAGGTACTAAAGCTGACTCAAGAAGATGTAGAAAATCTCAAAAGACTTATAACAAGTAAAGAGATTGAAGTAGCAATCAAAACATATCCCATAAAGAAAACCTCAGGACCAGATGACTTCACTAGTGAATTCTACCAAACATATTTAATACCAATCCTTCACAAACTCTTTCAAAAATAAAAGAGAAGAGGGTACTTTCCAACTTAATCTGAGGTCAGTATTATCCTAATACCAAAACCAGGCAAAAATATCACAAGGCAACAAAACTATAGACAAATATCCTGTGTTAATATAGATGCAAATATCTTCAAAAATTCTATTGAACCCAATCTGACATATTATAAAAAAGATTAGATACCATGACCAAGTGGGATTTATCCCAGGAATGTATAACTGGTTCTATATACAAGTATCAATTAATGTAATACATCATGAGAATTAAGGGGAAAACAATCATTTTCATGATCTTCTCAATAGACACACAAAAAAATTTGTCGAAATCCAACACCCCTTACAGATAAAAACACTCAAAAAACCAGGAAGAGAAGGCCGTTTTCTCAACCTGATAAAGGGCATCAGCCATGAAAAATAATGAAGTATTGATACATGCTACATGCGTGAGTCTTGAAACATTATGCTTAGTGAAAGAAGCCAGTTACAAAACTCCACATGTTGTATGATTCCATTTATATAAAAATTCAGAATAGGCAAATCCATAGAGACAGAAACATTAATGGTTGCTGGGGCTGGGGGCAGGGGTAAATGCAGAGTGACTGCTAATTAATAAAGGTTTCCTTTTTGTGTGATGAAAATGTTCTAAAATTAGATTGTGCTGATGGTTTTACAACCTTGTGAATACACTAAAAACCCCTGGGTTGCCCATTTTTAAATGGTGAATTTTATAATATATGAATTATATCTCAATATAAAGAGCATCTGGTTTTTTTGTGTTTTTTTTTGCGGTATGCGGGCCTCTCACTGTTGTGGCCTCTCCCATTGCGGAGCACAGGCTCCGGACGCGCAGGCTCAACGGTCATGGCTCACGGGCCCAGCCGCTCCGCGGCATGTGGGATCTTCCCGGACCGGGGCACGAACCCGTGTCCCCTGCATCGGCAGGCAGACTCTCAACCACTGCGCCACCAGGGAAGCCCAAGAGCATCTGGTTTTAAGGTTGTATTTCCTTTTCTGCTACACACACACATACACACACACACAATAAGAATATAAACTTCTGACTAAAAATAAATAAATAAACTCTTACAAATATTACACAATTATAATCCATAACTAAGAGGTAATGATGCAAACTTTAGGCAGAAATCTTCTATTTTAAAGTTCACATGGCAATGGAGAAAATTAGAAACTTAACATAAGTTAAATGACAACACTATTTTTAAAAATTTCAGAAACCACTTTTATTCCCAGATTTTTTGATAAAAAATAATCTCCCTTTCGAAGCTTACCTCATGTCAATCACTTGACTAACTACAACATTGGGTTTTGAGTCTTCTTCTTCATCCATATCATACAGGAAGAGTTTGAAGTCACACACTAGAGCCAATGCCCTCTGCCATCCTTTTTTCATCCCTGCTTTCTTTGGAATCTTTAGTTTTTATTTTTTTTTTGCGGTACGCAGGCCTCTCACTGTTGTGGCCTCTCCCGTTGCGGAGCACAGGTTCCAGACGCGCAGGCTCAGCGGCCATGGCTCACGGGCCCAGCCGCTCCGCGGCATGTGGGATCTTCCTGGACCGGGGCACGAACCCGTGTCCCCTGCATCGGCAGGCAGACTCTCAACCACTGCGCCACCAGGGAAGCCCTAGTTTTTATTTTTCAAAAAACAAATAAAAGCAATCCAAGCTGAAACATCAAATACTACCCAATTATTACATATAAAATTAAAATAATAAAAATGAAAAAAAATGTGTTATAAATCTACCACTTGTTAAAGATTGGAACAGAACTACATAACATAATTCCTTTGAGGACTAAACAATTCTTGGGTTGTGAAAATACGATCAATACAATTTCCATTAACACTAGTCACAGCGTTGCCTCTACATAAGATTAAATTCAATTTTGGTAGCCTCAAGTTCAACTCAGATTTTAAATATTTCTGAAGAAGATTCTTTCACTTTTAGTTTCGTAATTTATTATTACTGACCGGAAGTCAAAGTTACATCATTAGAAGGGATTTTAGCATTTGTTCATTGCAAAGTAAGGTCTAAACAGAAAACTTTGGGAAATTTGAAAATATCCTATCAGGGACACCTAAACTTTATTCTGAAATCATATTCTTCAGATGATTTTCAGTTGCATATAATTAATATCGTATAACATATCATAAATATTTCTGAAAAATATTGTGCACACATTGTGAAAAGTGATTAATAAACTCTTTAAGACTTCATCTGAAACAAAAATATTGACACTTACCCAGACATGGCCTTCATAGGCTGTTCCCATGCCTTTCTGTGGGTCTAGACAGAAGGCACCTTTCTTCTGATGAAAAGGCATGGGACACGTTTTTGTGTGACATGAGAACCCACATGTTTTTTGAGGGAAATAAAGAGATATGATTGTAGGGGATATGACGGTTTGGCTCCCTCAACCCCCATTGCAATTCTGTCTACTACTGTAAAGGTGAAATGCTAAAAACTACATTTCCCAGACTCCCTTGGAACTAAGTTTTGGACCTGATGTAAGCTCCACTAATAAGATAGCTCTCTATGAGACTTTGAGTTGAGTCAAGCTGGGAGAGATGCCTGATGTAGCATATCCATTTTACTGGCTTGGATCTTGACAGAGGGAGTGTGAGGTCACAGCTGCAGTGGTGGTTTCTGAATTTGATGGAAGCTCTCTTAACTCTGCAGCAACAGGGTCTTTCCTGACTCTGGCAGAAGTTGCAGGTTCTGAGGGCTGCAGCAGTGCTGGCAGCTTCCAGATTCACCGTCTTCTTGGGACAATGGTGGAGCTGTCCCAGGCTCAGCAGAGACTGAGTAATGCTGGCAGCAGGAGATGCTCCTGAGAGCTCAGCTCAGAGCCTGCCTCTGCTGCCCTAGGAGAATTGTATGGGCACATAATTCCCCATTTAAAATCCTATTTTCTTTAATATGCTAGGACACATTTATGGTTAAGGCATCTGTGACTGTCACAATGCTGAGGGCAGGAAAGTTGTCCTGCTCAGCGCTGTGAGTCCCTGAGTGGACACTCGACAGGACTGGCTGGGGAAACAAATGAGTACAGAGTCTGTTCCCTAGGATGACGTATGAGGTGCCTGTGTAGCACTGTGATCCACTGTTTGATATTTCCAAACATATATTTCTTTCTTTCAACGGTATCTACTGTAATAAATTCATTGAGTAAAATAAAAGGATTACAACTCAAGGATAGTGTTCCATTTTCCTGTCACATAAGCTGGTGAATGTCGTCCTCATACTCTACTAGTGCTACAGAGAACAAAATTTCATTAAACACATTTTCCTAATAAGCGTGGCCCTGCCTGCAGGCTACACAGCATGCCTCCCTGGGGTGCTGTTCACACAGGTATGAGGGCATGAGGCTCTTTGGAGCTGCACAATGCAGAGGTCACCCCCAAATGCCCCCAATGACCACCTGTTCATATGAAACAGATTCAGAGGAATTTTTAGTAAAGTAATCAGTTCACCGTCATGCTTCTACAATTCAAAGAGAACGAAATTTCTTCTTACCAGCTAAATGCAGTGGACTGAATGTTTGTGTTCCTTCAAAATTGACATGTTGAAATCCTAATCCCCATGTGAGGGTATTCGGAGGTGGAGACTTTGGGAGGTCATGGGGGTGGAGCCCTCATGAATGGGATTAATGCCCTTAAAAAAAGAGACCCCCCAGAGTTCCCTGGCCCCTCCCACCACATGAGGACACAGCAAGAAGTCAGCAGTCTGCAACCTGGAAGAGGGTCCTCACCAGAACTGGACCATACTGGTGCCCTGATCTCAGACTTCCATCCAGTGAGGAATATATGACTGTGTTTAGAAGCCACCTAGTCTCTGTGCTTTGTTATGGCAGCTGACTAAACCACCGAGTTGACTAAAAAACTTAGGTACAAGTATTATGGCTCTGACTCCATGTGTCCCTTCCTCGGGCGCAGCCTTGTCTATCAAGCCCACCGTCAGAGATGTGCACTGGTGACACTTGGTGGGAGTGGTAAAGGACGTGAGGTAAAACCTGTGGGCTTTATGCTACAAAATGAAGAGAACAAACACACATCGATAGTTAAATAGCTATGAAAAGGTGATTCTGGTGATTCCTTCAACCCACCCTGCCCAAAATATCATTTTATATGCCAAGATAAGCAGCTCCCCCTTTTCTTACCAGCATTTAAGATTCTTGCCCCTAATTACTTCATAGTTGGAAAATACTGATTAAAGGATCCAAAAATTACCAAGAAGAGAAGGGAGGAGGAGGAGAAGAAGAAGGAGAATTATTTAAGTGGTGATCAAATGTTCATTACTACTATTTGGAGCCAAATTAATAAAGCCTGGCCTTTATTTGAGCTGATATATCCTGAACTTTTAAAAATTCTAGATTGATAAATTCTTCAAATGATTCCTTAACTATTAATGGAGTCAGAATTGCCTATGTATACAAATTTTTACTGGGGAGGGGTAACAAAAAATAATATGGTTTTTATACCTTCTTTGGAAAAAAAGAATAATTTTAAATTTTATCTCTATAGAAAATTATGTGTTTCATTTTCTATTATCAATAAAAAAATAATGTGCTCCAGGAATTGGGACACTCTGATTAAGCAAGCCATATTACACTTTCTAGGTGGAAGGCACACTGAAATTTCTAGCTGAAACCCCAACAAATAAAACTCCAGAGGTCTTCACAAAATTATCAACAATTTGAAAATCCACTATGGATTGTCCATTTCTGTATCATGCCTCTTTGACCTGAAATTATTGTTATCATAAATTAGCAATATCTAAATTACAACAAAACCCGGTTTCTCCAAATACTAGTTGGGAAATTTTCTCACCTTCATTGTCTCTGTTTCCTGATTTGTGATGTGGACAGATTGCAGTCCCTGCCATGGGCCCTGACTGTGTACAGGGGCTACCTGCTTTTTCTCAGATCTTCAATTTATTCCCCTCTTTTCAGCACCACATGTCACCCCTGCCTCCTAAAGGACTTGGTGTCCCTAATCCCTGAATCCTCCTAGGTTTCCAAAGTATTAATTATCTTGTGACTTTTTGGCAAGTCATTTCTAAGCACCTGACATTCATATTTCTCAGCTCTCCTAACCCCTCACTCAGGTTCTTCCATCTTTCAAAATTATGTTGACTTATTTGTCTACTCTCTCTCTTTAGTCTGTTTAACAAGTTTCATTAGAAGCAAAAGTGTAGGCATTTTTGAATCTGCTATATTTAACCAGAAGTCTCCAAGAAAAAAGGAAGAAAAGAAAGAAGGAAGGAAAGGAGAAAGGGAGAAAGGGAAGGAGAGAGGGAGGGAGGGAGGGGTTAGAGACCAAAACCAACTTATTCTCATTTTTCAAGGACCTGTTAAGTTTATAACTAAATCAAGTATCTTAGTTGGAAGGAGGATTCTGTTATGATATCCCTTTCTCTTTATCGTTGGTGTGTGAACTGGAAGGTGAGCAGAATCTGTGATCTGAATCAAAGAGACAAAAATAAATATAGGCAAGTTACCTATGTCACTAAAATTATAAGAATTAAATTATTTCTCAAGTAAGATAAAAGAATAATACTTGTTAGACAAAGACACAGTAAAACTAAAATTCTCACAAAGCTGAAAATATATTTTAAGTAATTTAAATCTATGCTTTCTATTTCTACAAACAAAATATATGTATACTTCATATACTTTATAACAATTTGGCTACTTTTAAATGTGTGTCATAGCGTGTGCATGTAGACTACATTAAAAGGAGAATATTAATCATAAACGTATTTAAAAGATACTTTCATTAAGTAGATATATGATCAGAATCTTCAAAAGACTCATTGAACTACTTGTCTTATAAATGTAGAAGGGATTTATGGCCGTAAATATGTAGAAATACATTAAAATCAATTATAGAATGTTCAGCAAGATTTTGTGAATACTAATAATCTAAAAATGGGTACAGGTAATTTAGATTACATTTCTTAAATTAGACTTCAAAAGCATATGAAATTTGGCTGTCTATATGATATAAAATTTTTCTTTCCAAGGAAATAGTAGAAAATACGTTTTGAAATGGAAAGAATTGGATGCTTACAGATGTTACTGGGGAATAAAGTTTGATTGTAAGTGAAGATGCTGCACAGCTGAGCAGAGCATATAAGTGTATAGACTTGAATAATGACAAATACCATGGAGAAAAAATACAAGAAATTGGTAGTAAATGCAGGAGATTCAGAACATTTGCCAAATTTTCAAAGTTATGAAGAAAAAAATGTCTCTTTACTATGCATCCCAATAAATAGACTTTTTCATATGGATTCATAGAATGAATATAATAAAGAATCCCTCCTAGGAGGCAATTTATTGATGCCTTAGCTCCAATTTAATTTTATTTTATTTAAAAAGAGACTATCTTCAGTCTGAAGGGGGGGAAAATTATCATATCAGTTGATGCAAAAAAAGTATTTGACAAAATTCAACATCCATTCATGATAACTCTCAACACACTAGGAATAGAAGAGACTTCCTTATCCTGATGAAGGACATTTACAAGAAATTAAGGCAAGCACTACCACTAATGATGAAAAACCAAATGCTTTCCCCTAAGAATGGAAACAAGGCAAAGATGTCCACTACCACTTTTCCTATTCAGGCAGAATAAGAAATAATAGGCAGTACCATACTGTCTTGATTACTGTAGCTTTGTAGTATAGTCTGAAGTCAAGGAGCCTGATTCCTCCAGCTCCGTTTTCCTTGCTTTGGCTATTCGAAGTCTTTCATGTTTCCATATAAATTGGAATTTTTTTGTTCTAAGAAAAAAATTTTAAAAAGGTCACGAAAACCTAGGGGTAAGGCAGGAATAAAGACACAGACCTACTAGAGAATGGACTTGAGGATATGGGGAGGGGGAAAGGTAAGCTGTGACAAAGTGAGAGAGTGGCATGGACATATATACACTACCAAACGTAAAATAGATAGCTAGCTAGTGGGAAGCAGCCACATAGCACAGGGAGATCAGCTCGGTGGTTTGTGACCACCTAGAGGGGTGGGATAGGGAGGGTGGGAGGGAGGGAGATGCAAGAGGGAAGAGATATGGGAACATATGTATATGTATAACTGATTCACTTTGTTATAAAGCAGAAACTAACACACCATTTGTAAAGCAATTATGCTCCAATAAAGATGTTAAAAAAGAAAGAAAGAAAGAAAGAAAAGCAGAGCTCTGCGTCCACTTTCTCTCCCATTCTCTCTACCTGCCACCTCATTGTGTGGCCACTGGGTATGCCATGTACCCTCCAGGACCTGTGAGTGATCAATCCTGTTCCTCAAAGTTCCCTGATAGTTTTTACTGAAACACATCCTGCTATCATAATAAGAACCACAAGTCTCAGTCCAATCACAACAATGGCCCCTGTGGTGGTGGAAAGGAATGTCTGCGGGACTCACTACAAGTACTATGGCCCAGGTGAGTGCCCCGGGCATTCCTAGCCAAGAGCATCACTACCAATAGGCTGAGACTAACACAAAAAACATTGTTTAATTTTGCTCATAGTGTGTTCTTTATTGTGTCTGGCTTTTTTCACTCAACATTATGCTGAGAGATTCATTCATGGTGTTGTGTGCAGCTATAATTTATTCATTTTTATTACTATAGTATATTCCATTATATTAACATAACATAATTTCTTTTTTCATTCTACACTTTGATGAACACTTGTGTTTTAGCTGTTATAAACATTCTTCTATGTATCTCCTTGCATAAAATGTGCAACCATTCCTGTAGGATGTATTTCTAGAAATGGAATTATAGTATATGCAGGTTCATATTTCTTCAAATACTCACCAACATTTGCTTTTATAGTCATTTTATTTTAACTAGTGGCATCTCATGAGGTTTAGAACTTTTAATAGGTTTATTGTCTATTTGGATTTCCTCTTTTATGAATAGCCTGTTAAGTTTCTTGCTACTTTCCCACTGGGTTGACTGTCTTTTTCATATTGATTTATAAGGCTCCTCACATATTCTGGATATGTGCCTTTGTTAGTTGTATGTGTTACAAGTATCTATCTCCACTCTAAGCCTTGTGTTTTAATGGTCTTTTTCCCACTGTTCTACACTACTAGCATTATAATAAATCAAGTATTCCCAATACATTTTTTTCTGGGAACTGTTGTGTTCCACTTGTCTATGTGTCTATGATTTTACAAATACCATACGGTTTTAATTACTGTAGTTTTATAATGTCTTGATAGTTTTTAGTGCCTATTTGTTCTTCAAAAGCATTTTTACTTTCTTGACTTTTTGTGTTTCCATATAAATTGCAAATTCCATAAAAAAACAGGATTTTTATCAAGATTATATTCATCTTGATATACTGAATCTTTAATCTTGATTGAATCTTGATTGAACTGATATATTATCAGTTAAGGGAGAATTAATATCTTTATAATATTGAGTCTTTCAATCTAGGATTATAGTATAACTCTCTATTTAACTTAGGCCTTTTCAAGTGTCCCTCTTTAAATTTTATAATATTTCTTCCTAGAGACCTTTTAGCTATTTTTAGATTTGTTTCTAAATACTTGATTTCTTATGCTATTGTAAATGGTGTGTGTTTAAAAAGGTAATTATTTAATATTTATTCTTCATTTATAGAAAGACTTTTGAGTATACTGACATTGTAGTCAATATATTCTGTACATACAATATACTCTGTATATTGATTTTTGTACATTGACATGGTAGTTAACCACCTTGCTAAACTCTTTTATTAATTCTAAAAATTTATTGAAAGACCCTCCATTTCATAATGAATAGAAATAGCCATAGCAGGCATCTTTGTCATGTCCCTAAATATAAAACTGGAAAAGTTTCAGTATTTCACCATTAATTACACTGTTTGCTATGAATTCTGTTGCTGGTACTGATACCTTCCATCAGATTAAGGAAGTTCTTTTCTATTTCTAGTTGGGAAGAGAGGTTTTGCTTTTGTTTTTGTATCATAAAAGAATGTTGAATTTTATCAGATGTTCCTATGCTTTTACTGATATATGATTTTTATTTTTAATCTGTTACTATGTTATGCTCATTCATTTTCTAAAGTCAAACTTTGTGTATCAGGGATAATACCAAATTAGTCATGCTGTGTTATTCTTTTTATATATAACTGGATTCCGTTTAGCAATATTTTTTAAAGAATTCATTATGTTCAGCATTTCATGGGAATTCCCACTGTAGAGCTAAGAGTGTACAAAAGATCAGATTTGGTATGTGTTTTATGAAGATGTTCTACCATTGAGCAATAATGATGAAATATAATGAAAACAGTGTATATAATCTTTGAAGTGTTCCAAGGAATGCCATTGCTATCAGCACAGATAAAGCCATACATGTTCTTGTTAAAATTCAAACTACAGTTCAAAGAATGCTTCTGTATTTTCAGCCAAAATCCTGGATTGTGTTCCTTTGTCTTTAACAGCCATATGAACATTGTTATCCTAGCCTTACCTTCAATAATCTTTTAAACCAGTGGCTAAAAATTAAAGCTCTGTTTTCAGTTAAGACAAAACCTTTAATTTTCACAACAGGTATAAAACCAACAAAATACTCATTAATGTCAGAAGAAGAATTCTGTATGTTCACAAGTAAGATTAGACTACAATCTTCCCTTCTAATACTGTCCTCATCAGGTTTTGGTATCAGGTTACAGGAGCCACATAAAATAATTTTGGGAGTGTCTTAGTCAAATATAGCTGCCAAAACAAAATACCATGGACTAGGTGACTAAACAAAGGAATTTATTTCTCTTTGTTCTAGAGGCTGGAAGTTTCAGATCAGGGTGCCACTGTGGCTGGTTTCTGGTGAGAATTTTCTTTCTAGTTTGTAGACAGCTGGCTCCTCACTATGCCCTCACATGGAAGAGGCCACCAATACTATCAGACTAGGGTCTCACCCTTATGACCTCATTTAATCTTAATTACCTCCTAAAAACACTATCTCCAAATACAGTCACACTGGGGATCAGGGCTTCAATATGAGAATTTAGTGGGGGACAAAATTCATTTCATAGTTTTCTGCCTCACAAAATTCATGTCCTTCTCATATGAAAAATACATTCATTCCAGCACAACAGTCCCGAAGTCTTAACTCATTTCAGCATCATCCCTAGTGTCTGAAGTCCAAAGTCTCATCTAAATATCTAAATCAAGTATGTTTGAGATTTGAGGTACAGTTCATCCTGAGGCAAACTTCCTCTCCAAGCTGTGAATCTATGAAACCAAACATATTATGTGTTTCCAAAATACAATGTTGGGACAGACATAGGATAGACTTTCCTACTCCATAAGGGAGAAATAGGAGAGAAGGAAGGGGTGACAGGTCCCCAGCAAGTACAAAACATAACAAGGCAGACTCCATTAGATCTTAAGGCTCCAGAGTAATCCCCTTTGCCTCAATGTCCTACCTTCCTGGCCCACCGAGGTGGCAGCATCACTCTCACCCCCCACCCTCCTCTTTGGGGTGACCCTGCCCCTTCAGCTAGATGGGACCTGCCCACATGGTTTTCTACAGAAGCTCTGCCTCTGAAACAGAGGAGCAAATAGTTTTGTCCCCTGGGCCTATGATGCGAGTGGCAGCCCTTATGATCTCTGAATTGCCTTTCAGATCATTCTTCCCTTTCCTTTAAGAATAGTGCAAGTTCACAGCCACATAGCTCTAGGTCCTCTTCTGTAGAATGCAAGAAGTCTGACAGCTTTCCTTCATTCTCCCTGGCTTTCTCTGTCCTCTTTACTTCAAACTGGCAGTGTCTCTGCTGGTTTAATGCCATCTCTATTCCTGGCCTCGGCTGAGATGACTCATTAAATCCATGCATCACACCCATGATCTTGTTATCAAGTGGCTGTTCAGCCACACCCTCAGTGTTCTCTTCAGAACAAGCTTTCTTTTTTTGAAATATGAATAGGTTGAGAGTTTTCTAAATTTCTAATTTCTGGTTCCTTTTTGCTTAATAATTCCTTCTTCAATTCATATCTCTGCTCTTGCATTTTACTGTAAGTAGTAAGGCGAACCCAAGCCACGCCTTCAATACTTTGCTTAGAAATCTCATTTGCTAAATATCCAATCTCATTGCTTGCAAGTTCTACCTTCCACAAAACACTAGAACACACTTCAGCCAAGTTATTTGCCACTTTCAAACAAGGATCGCCTTTCCTCCAATTTCCAATACGCTCTTCCTCATTTCCATTTGAATGGCCCTTAACAACTACACTCCACCAATATTCTGTTCATGAATATTTATATTTTTATCTAAGTAGATGGAGGCTTTCTCTCCAGCTCTCCTTTTTTCTTTTTGAGCTGTCAGCAGAATCACTTTTAATATCCATATTTCTACGAACAATCCCTTCATAGCAATCTGGGCTTTTCCTAACATGCACCTCAAAACTCTCCCGTCCTCTCTCCTTTACCCAGTTCCAAAGCCATCCACATTTGTAGGTATTTGTTACAGCAGCACTTCTAAGCACCAAAATCTGTCTTAGTGTTCTCGAGAGGAACAGAAACACCAGAAATATATATCAGTATCTGTATCTATATATCTATATCTCCTATTGGTTATGTTTCATAATCATGTGAGCCAATTCTTTTTAATATCTATATCTTTTTATGTATCCTTATGTATGTGTATATATATATATATGTTTTTATCTTATATAAATATATATTTATATGTATATTTTTTACATATTTATTTATTGTAAGGAATTAGTTCACATGATTATGCAGACTTAGAAATCTCAAGACCTGAAGTCAACAAGCTGGAACCCCAAGAGAGTCAATGATGTAGTTCCAGTCAAATCTGAAGGACTGGGAACCAGGAGAGCTGATGGTGTAAGTTCCAGTTCAAAAGCCAGCATGCTTTCAGACCCAAGAAGACCCAAAGTTCCAGTTCAAATCCAGAGGCAGGAAAAGACTGATGTCCCAGCTCAGTAGTCAATCAGAAGAAGTGCTCTGTTATTCTCTGGAGAGTTAGTCTTTGTGATCTATTCATGTCTTCAACTGATTAGATGAGGCCCACTCACATTGGGGAGAGCAATCTTCTTTACTTAGTCTCTCAATTTAAATGTTAATCTTATCCAAAAATACACTCACAACCACACTCAGAATAATGTTTGGCCAAAGATCTGAACACCCTGTGGCCTACTCAAGTTAACACATAAAATTAACCATCACAGGGATTTCCTTCTTTTCTTATTTTCTGGAAGATTTTGTGTAAATTAAAATTATTTCATCTTAAATGTTTGATAGAGCTATTTTGGTCTGGAGTTTTATGTGTGGGGAGATATTTAAAAACAGATTCAATTTATTTAATGATTATAGGAATATAAGCTTTTCTCCATTTTTTTTTCTTGAGTTGATTACAATAAGTGATACTTTTTAACAATTTGTCCTTTTTTTCATATATTGACATGATTTTTTGCATATTTTGAAATGGTCTAAAGTTACTATATACTTTATTATCTTTAACTATCTGCCCCAGATATAATGTCTGTTTTATCATTTTTCATATTGGTTTTATGTGCCTTTATGTTTGTTTCTTAATGAACCATGTCACACTTTTGTCACTTTTATTAGCTTTGTCAAGGTTGAAATTATTGGCTTTACTGTTCCATTCTATTTTATGTTACTTTTTTACATCATTATTATTTTTACTTTTGCCTTCCACCTTCTTTGGGTATAAATTGCTTTTCTTTTTGTAACTTCTTAAAATGGATGCTTAGCCCATTAACTTTTCAGGATTTCTTCTTGTCTAGTTTATGTATACAAGGCTATAAATATTTTCTAAATACTGCTTTAGCTGCATTCTACAAGTGTTGATATGTAGTATTTTATTATTCACTTCAAACTATTTTCTAATATCCATTAGAATTTCTCCTTTGATTAATGGTTTACTTAAAAAGATATTTCTTGATTTACATTAGGAATTTAACATATATTTTAAAAGATTGATTTATAACTTAGCTTTTTCATGGTCAGAGAGCATACTTTCTATGAGTCCAATCCATTTGCATTTGTTGTTGAGTCTTAGTTTGTGGTCCATCTGCTTATTTTTGTTAATGTTTTTGTGATTTTAAAGAGAAAATGCATTCAGCATGTGTTATGTGTTCTATATTTGTCCACTTGTCCATATTTGTCCACTTTTGTTAATCATTTTATTCAAATATTGTCTGTCAGTTACTGAGAAATGTGTGTTCAGGTCTTCCACTATAGTTGTCAGTTTGTCTATTTCTTCTTGTAGTTCCGTCAATTTCCATATTATTTATATTTAGACTACATTATATGGTCAATATATGTTTAAGATTAGTGTGACTTCCAGGTAAAATAACCTTTATTATATAGTTGACTTTCTTTACCTACAATATTTTTTTTTGCTTTAGATTTTATTTTATCTGATATTTATGTAACTTGTTTTAGCTAATGTTTAGATATTAAAGCTTTCTGTATACTTATGTTTTAGATGTTTCCCTTATGGAGTGTATATGTTAGATTTTATTTTTATCTAGTCTGACAATCTTTATTTTTTCACTGGAGTAATTTTCTTCACTTTTAATCATTTTAGTTACTGATTTACTGAGATTTATTTCTATCATCTTAGTTTGTGCTATTTGTCCCATCTATTCATTGTTTCTTTTCCTCTCCTTTCTTGTCTTGTTAGATTAGCTGAATATGGTTATAATTACTTTTTCACCTTTGAACTTGTTAATACTGTTCCTATCCTATTTGTAGTTTCCCTAGAAATTAAAGCATGTACCATTAACTTCACAAATCTGAATTTGATCAAATCCTTACCCTCCTCCTGAGCAATACATGGATCTTGGGATACTTTCAATTCATTTACCCCTCTTTTGAATTAAATGTTATTATCTCCATTTGAAAGTCCATCTTGGTTTGTTTTTTAATTCTGTAGAAATTATTATCACTGTTTTATTCAGTCAATGCTAATTTACATTTGCTTATATATCTACCACTTTCTTTGTTCTTTTTTCCTTTCCTATCTTAGACCTACCATTTGGGATCAGTTTCCTACTGCCTACACCACACTCTTTAGAATTTCCTTTAATGAGATTTTGTTGCTGACAGATCCTCTTCTCTTAGTTTTCATTTATCTGTAAATAAAAGAAATTCATTCTCATTTTTGATAGATAGGTTTGCTCTTATTTTCTTATAGTACATTGAATACATCTTTCCTCTTCCAGCTTCTGTTGAAATTTTTAAGAATTCAGCTATCATTCCTTCTGCTATTATTTTTAGGGTAATCAATCTTTTTTCTCTGGATGACTTAAAGATTTTGTTCTTCATCATTTTCTGCAGCTCTACAGTGTACCTAGACATGAATATATTCTCCTTTATCATGCTTGGAATTTCTAAGCTTCTTGCAACTGTGGATCTAGTCTTGAGTTTGAAAAATTCTCCGCTATGACATTTTTAACTATTGCTCTTCTCTCTCTACTCACCCTTCAGGACTTGGGTCAACTGCTGGGAATTTCTCACTTAATTCCTACAATTTTTATCCTCTCTGCTGTATTTTCTATTTTCTCTCTCCATCTTGTTCTGGTTTGTCTTTTAAATCACAAATTCTCCCTTCCACTGTCTTCATTTTGCTGCCAGTTATGTCCACTGATTCTTTTTTTTAATATGTCATGCCATATTTTATTATTGCTTCCCTGAAATTATTTCCAAGTTTATCATTGACAATATTATACAAATTCTAAGATGCACATTTTTTTTAATGTTTTAACATCTTTGAAATAGAGATATGTCTGAAAATCACTATTATTTTACAGTTATCATCAGCCAAAAAAGCAACCAAATCATTTTGTGCACAAAACCAAACTTACAAACTGGTATAAAAGGAACAAAAGCATTTGTAAGATTGGTAACTATGAACCAGGTATGAGAGCTTCTTAAAATTTTTCTCCCATAAATATGAGAGATGCGGAATAGGAGCTGAAACTACAGCCACCATTTGATTAAGCTTCAGTAAACTACTGCATTCTCCAATATCTATGTGCTTTTGCACAGGGCAAGAAGGCGATTAAAGGAGATTGAAAAAGACAACCAGCCCTGCATTTTTCAAATCTTTGCACTACCCTCTTCAACTGCCCCCAGGACATTGGTATTGCTTTTGCTTTACTATTTGCATTAGTTTTCTATTGCTGAGTAACCATTTACCACAAATGAGGCACCTTGAAACAATACCCATTTATTATCTCACAGTTATGCATGTCAAGAATCTGGGCTTGGCATGGCTGGGTAATCTGCTCAGCGTCTCACAAGGCTGAAATCAAAGTATCAGAAAGGCTGGTATCCCATTTGAGGTTTGGGGTCCTCTTTCCAGCTCATGTGGCTGTTGCAGAACTCATTTCCTTGCAGCTATAAAACTCACGGAGGCTGCATCTTCAAGGTCAGCATAATAGCATCTCTCTGACACTCAACCTTCTTGTAAAGAGTTCACCTTATTATGTCTGGTCCACCTAGCATAGTCTCCCTTTTCATTAACTCAAAGTCAACTGATGAGTAACCTAATGATAAGAATGATATTCTATCATTTTCACTGATCCTCCCCACACTCAAGGGGAGGGGATTTTACAGGGTATGTACAACAGGTGGCAAAAACTAATTCTAAAGGTCAATTTGAATTCTGCCTACCAGACTACCCCAAAAAGAAGGCCTCAGGGCCTCCATCTGGCTCTTCTTACCGTAATAGGCCTCCCTCACTGCCCAGACTGCAGAGATCATGCATGGATCATACCAGTTTTTAGTATATTTATTCCAATTATATATTCACTAACCACAGGTTAGATTCATGGTCCCTTTGAGTCCACTGAGACAGAGTCCCAGCCCAAAATGTCATTTACCTCCTGTATGATATAGCTCCAGGCTGACTTATGGACATTGGTGGTGCTTTGTGTCCCAGAAATTAACATTGACAAAGAGCCAGTGTTTATCATCTCTGAAAAGTCTGGCGTTTCCTTTTGCCTAGTGCACAATGACTCTGTAATTGCCTGCAGATCCCTTCCTCCCAGCAGCAGTGGGTCCTGGTCTGCAGTCTCCTTCTACACTCTGTGAACCAGCCCCATCTTCTAAGCTTCTAGGTTCTTAAACCCCTACCCCTTCTTTTTGTTTTTCAAGCTCCAGAGATGGTAGCTTCTCCTGCCTCTGTGTCACCTCACCATTTGCTTTTTGCATTTTTAGTCCTCCAATGTCTGTTTAACCAATTCTCTGTTTTAAAATGAAGGAATGAACCCAGAGGACATTATGCTAAGTGAAATAATCCAGTCACAGAAGGACGAATACTACATGATTCCACTTATAAGAAGAATCTAAAATAGTCAGACTCATAGCAGAGAGAGGAATGGTGATTGTCAGTGACTGCAGGGAGAGGAAAATGGGGAAATGTCTGTCAGTGAGTGCAAAGTTTCAGTTATGCAAGATGAATAAATTCTAGAGATCTGCTGTACAACGTTGTGCCGATAGCTAACCATATGGTTAAATGCACTTAAGAACTTTATGTTAAGCGTTCTTACAGGAATTCCCTGGCAGTCAAGTGGTTAGGACTCCGAGCTTCCACTGCTGGGGCCCGGAGTTCAATCCCTGGTTGGGGAACTACGACCCCGCATGCCACACAGCAAGGAAACATAACAAACAAACAAACAAAAACAGTGTTCTTACAACAACAAAAAAGAAGTACAAGGAAATTTTTGGAGGTAATTGATATATCTACTACTTTGATTGTGGTGATGGTTTCATGGGTGTATGTGTATGTACAAAGTCATCAAACTGTATACATTAAATATGTACATCAGTTGTATATCAACTAAACCTAAATAAAGCTTTTCAAAATAAATAGATAAAATAAAATGTCTCTATTAAAATAACTGTTATTGTTCCTATTTTTCTGACTGGAGCCAGACATATATCCAAGGGTTCCTCAATAATAGAATGGGTAAATAAACTACAATATATTCATACAATACCGTCATATATACTGAAATACAGTTGAACATATTGTTGCTGCACATGGATGAAACTCATCCATGCTGCGACACAAAAGGACATATACAGTATGATTCCACTTACATACATTCTAAAATTAAATCCTCTTGTGTAGGGATGCATACATCGAGTGTAATAACATAACAAAAACAAGGACGCCCTTACTATGAGCAGCAGAGTAGCAGTTGCCCACAGCAGAGAGGGAAGGCTTGCTACCAACTAGAAGGGCACACTTCTGGGGCATCAGTCATGTTTCCTGTCTTCACCTGAGTGCAGGCTATAGAGGTGTTTTATACGCTCTTCTATATGTGTGTCATAGTTCACAGTGTAAAATATTTTGTTTGTTATTTTAATTCTAATACAGGTGACCTTGTAACTTACATAAACTTGCAGACTTACTTTCCATGAAAACTGTTTCTTTCCTATGTGCTTATCTCAAGACTTCAGGCCTCTCCCAGGGAATAATATTAAAACAGTTTTATTGCAAGAAGAAAGTGCTACTCTGAGCACATCAGTGACTTCTGAAGTGGCTGTAGAACATACTCAAGAAGTTTAGTACTTACTTCACACTGAGCCACGGCATAGGTGGTTGTATTAAAAAGTGCCAAGGAAGATGAACTTGGGTCTGGTAGCACTAAACCTGGAACACATCAGCAAAAATGTATTAAACTCAGAAAATTGAAACTAACGTTCATGACTTTTTGGACCTTAATCTCTTTAAAATCGTTCTCAAACCATATTTTCAGAGGTAATCTGGTTTATCATCTATATATACTTAAGTCAAAGTATGTTTATATTTATTTTTATATGTTAGGTACATTTAATATATCTAAGCATTCTGCATCTCAAACGAAACAATAATTTTTAGCAAATTTATGGTAAACTTATAATGGAAGTATATAAATAAATTATATAAGTTTTCATGAATTAACTCCTGTGTGTCAAATCATAGCTTTCTTTTCCCTAATAGTATTAGGTTCATACAGAACTTGAAACAATTTTGGAAGCCCCAAGGGGATTTCAGCAATATGGTCATGCCAATGATGGCTGCTTTTTCTATGCTAGTTTCTCCCCACTTCAGGAATCAATTTCAAATTATTCCTCCTAGGTACCTAGTACAATAACCCCTCAATATCCAGAGGAGATTGATTACAGTACCCCCTGCAGATACCAAAGTCCTCTGATGCTCAAGTTCTTTATATAAAATGATGTAGTATTTGCTTATAACCTACCCACATCCTCCTGTATACTTTAAATCATCTCTAGATTACTCATAGTACCTAATACAATGTAAATGCTATGTAAATAGTTGCTGGCAGGTGGCACATTCAACGTAAATTCTATGTAAATAGTTGCTGGTGCATGGCAAATTCAAGTTTTCCGTTTTGGAACTTTCCGGAATTTTTTAATTTAATGTTTTTGATCTGAGTTGGTTGACCACAGATGCAAAACCCGCAGATATGGAGAGTCAAACGTATGCACTTCTTTGACTAAGTTTCTATAAGAAGAACACAGGCAGACATAAAACAAATACTAATTATACTTAAAACTTTTATCATATTGTCAAGGCTTTATTTATTTAGACAGAATAAAGTATCCAACTACAAGGCTTTTTTCCTTAAAGGAATTTTAAAGAAATTCCATGCATTATCGTTTAGCAGTTTTACTAACTTTAAATATATTCAAAATGAAGTCTTACTGTAAGATTATAATTTTACTTAAATATGAGAGAAGAAAAAGCACAAATTCAGACTTTCTCTAACTAGCACACCTTTAGCAACTGACATTGCCAGGAGTGTGAATTTTCCAGCTATAAATCACTAAACACAATTGCTTAATAGTCAAATAAGGAAGGGTGTTCAGAAATGCCACATAATACTGCACAAGGATTGTATTGCTCTGCAGCATTTAGAGAAAAAATAATGGTAAAAATAAAATTCCAGGATAAAAATGTTAACTTGATAAAGTATTGTGATTTTATATATATATATATATATATATATATATATATATATATATATATAGTCTTTCCCACCTATCAATGTTTTGTTATCCAAAGTACCCCATCCGCTGGTTCTGTGTAGTGAGCAATACTCTGGCCTTGACTTCTTTGCTGGAGCCTCAGCCCTGGGACCACCACCACCTAAGCACACTACATCACTTATCCTACATTCAGTGCTTCCTACACCTCTCTTGAATTAGAACCTGTCTTGGTTCTCATCTTTGCAAGGGTACTCAAGTTCTCTTTAATTGTTTCTTCTATTGTCCATAAAAAAGTCCACTCACAAATATTTATAGGACAATTTTATTTACTTCCAGAGTTTTCCTATCCTGAATTCCTTATGAGTCTACTCCCTCCCCTCCAGAATATTCATCACTGGTGCAGGCTCAGAGTCATTGGACTCTAATCCAGTCCAATGTGAGCCAAAAAACTGTGGCAAGAAGGGAAAGAGGAACTCAGACAGGTAGAAGCTCCACTAACTCATTTGCATAAGAAGTGGCTTCTGTTAAGACAATAAAATATCCCTTCAGTTAAAGGTAACACCCACAGTTGTTTTTTATTAAATTCTCATATTATAAATACCCTCATAATGAAAAGAATCTAAGAAACCCATGTATTGAAAAGGGTGACACATTCTTAGCTTCTAGAGTCATGGGCAAATGTCAGGAAATCTTAGTGGAGAAAAAAAGGTTAACAGATAGTTGAAAATGGCTTAAAGTGGGCATGCGGACCCTGAGAAAACCATAATTCAAAAAGAGTCATGTACCAAAATGTTCATTGCAGCTCTATTTACAATAGCCAGGAGATGGAAGCAACCTAAGTGTCCATCATCAGATGAATGGATAAAGAAGATGTGGCACATATATACAATGGAATATTACTCAGCCATAAAAAGAAACGAAATCGAGTTATTTTAGTGAGGTGGATGGACCTAGAGTCTGTCATACAGAGTGAAGTAAGTCAGAAAGAGAAAGACAAATACCATATGCTAACACATATATATGGAATTTAAGAAAAAAATGTCATGAAGAACCTAGGGGTAAGACAGGAATAAAGACACAGACCTACTAGAGAATGGACTTGAGGATATGGGGAGCGGGAAGGGTAAGCTGTGACAAAGTGGACATATATACACTACCAAACGTAAGGTAGATAGCTAGTGGGAAGCAGCCGCATAGCACAGGGAGATAAGCTCGGTGCTTTGTGACCACCTAGAGGGGTGGGATAGGGAGGGTGGGAGGGAGACGCAAGAGGGTGGAGATATCGGGATATATGTATATGTATAGCTGAATCACTTTGTTATAAAGCAGAAACTAACACACCATTGTAAAGCAATCATACTCCAATAAAAATGTTTTAAAAAAAAAATAAAGAAAAGCGGAGGAGGATGAGGAGCATCCTGAGGCAAGTCTGAGGGAGTCTCCCATGTCTCCCATGAGGTCTCCGCAGCTGCACTTTGCCATATCTCACTTTGCCTCCTCTTACAGCTCTGAACACACAGACCTGTGTTGCCTCGACTCTGTCCAATTTGAACAATAGCCGACTTCCCCATTGCCGGTGGTTTGTCTCATGCTGCAACACATGGGAGCATTCCAAAACTGGGAAGTGACTGATATGAATTGAAAAATTTTACCAATTACTAACATGTTTTTAGGAAATATATCATGATGCTGAAAAAAAGTAGTTCCACTGAAAGAGATTTGGCAACTGCATCAAGGTTTGTTTCTTAAGGAACCAAAATAATGGAGTCAATAAATGTGTATATATATTATTTAACTTTCAGTCTGATTTACATGCCTACTTTTGAGCAAATATGTGAACTGAGATGCCGTAAATATAATATGAAATAACATGTTTATTGTGGACGATTACACAGATGTTATTTGATAGCTCTTTACACTGTATCATTCACACAATGAGAAATGTCTTTTCCTTTTCATGTTTAATAAAGTATACTGGTCTTATAACTGGATTGTTTGCAGCATATAAAGCTTTTGGCTTTTAATAATTCAACTTCTTGCATTGAAGTTGATCCACATGTTAACGATTACAGTTAAGTGAATAAGGCTTTAGGCATGAAAGTGGCCCTCAGAGGCTTATGTTTCTTCTCATCTCACTAAAGTGACTCTTTTGGAGCACGTTTACATAAGAAATGGATGTCATATATATTTTTTCACACTGGTTTGAATTTTCTTTCTTTTATTCCTTTTACTCTCCAATATTACACCACCTCACCTACACTGATGTATTCATTAGCTATGTTTATTGTCTATTTGTATGATTATCATATTATCATCCACAGTGTTGGAGTTTAATTTGCTCTATTTTTGTGGTAAGAATGAAACAAACTGCTTCACTAACCAGCAAGCAGAATGGAGAGAGGAGCCCTTTAAAAAATACACATGTTGCAATATACAAGTTACAAGCTATAATTAAAAATATGAGAAAACCAGCCTCAGTAGACCCTTTAGAAGTTAAAGGTCTATGGGAAATAGGCCACATTTTGAGTTTACCTCATTCTATTTTCATTCAAAAAATTTTTTTCTGCATATACGAGGTATTTCTTACTAGAGGATTTTGGGTGCCTGCGAATCAAGGAAATTTTAAAAATAAGGAGAAAATGACAGAAATATCATTCACAGATGATTCAGTTTTCAGTATTATTGATACCATTCTGTAGAGATCCCAGAATCAATTAAAGCCTGTTGAAAGTACATATGTTAAAAGTAACTAATTGCTTTCAAATTTTCATTACTTTTCATTTCATAGAAAAAAGCTTTTCTTTAAAAAAAAACACTAAACTTTATGTCATAGGAAGAAACTAAACACATAACTATGCTTTAAGTACTTTGCAACCAGATTGTAAATAAGTTGTTTTAAAAATGGTGTCAGTCGGTCTCACCAGTTTAGAGTGGCTGGAGCAGCCTCTGGGAGGATCTTTCTGGAAATTCGCTGTGAAAGCCGACTCCAACTTAAGCATAGCTGACATATCCAGTTTATCAAATCGCTCCATTGCCCCTGGCATTTTCTACAAAATCAGATAAGTAGGTTTTGATTTCCATCTTATACTTACAAAATTTTAAATCACTTCTAGAAAAACTTAGGAGGTGCTGGGAACCATTAGTTTTCTTGAATAGTAAATAGAAAAACTGATTGTTAAATTGTATTATTTTCACTAAATTTGGGGATATTATTAAAGATTCATATGAACAGTCTCATTTTTCTGCTTATAACTATGATAGCTGCCTCCCCTCCTGAAAAAGCAGGGCTCATCTCTTATGAAAATGCATTTTTCAGGTTGAGATCTAGACAAATTGACATTATTCAGCAACTTTATTTTCATCATTTTTAGCTTTCCTTTTTTCCATTATATGAGTCTTCCTGGGATGTGACTGACACTCACTCTTGCTCCTATAACCAAGCTGGAATTTTGTAAAGACTCCACTTCTTTGGTTTTTTCTAAGATCAAGTCCTGGGCATCCTTTTCATCCTTGTTGCTGCAATATAGAAAGAAAAAACAAATATAAAATGCAAACATGGAAAAAATTAATCAACCTAAATGAGGATATGAGAAAGATACATGACAGCAAATCTTAGCATAAGACTATTTAAGGAGTCATAAATAATTTACAACCAACAGAAAAGAGTTAAAGTCTAGAGATGCTACCAAAATATATAGCCCTGGATCTTCACAATGCTCTTAGAAAATGTGAAGTGGCTGGCTGGATTTAAGAAACATTGGACAGGAGTAGACGAATTCCTAGGTTCAGACCATGTAGTTGGGGAAATCATTAATTCAAGGCAAAGACAGTTTTATGGTCTTAATTAAGAAATGTCACTATTCTGAACTGTTTATTCTTAATTAGAGATTAATGTAAATATTAATGTAAGCACTGAAAATCTACACTACACCCAACTGTAAAATAGCTTACTGGTAAGCATTATGTACAGTCTATACCACTTATTACTGTAACAGCCTTAAACCTCCATTCCCAGAAGGATCGCTCAGTTAATGAGATGGTTAGTCCCATCACTCCCCAGCAAGTTCTGTGCTGGCAAATGAAAACTCAAGTATAAGAGTGAACGAAAGAAACTTTTAGACATACAAAGAGGTAGATAGTTTACAACACACAAACTTTTCTGAAAGAATTCTTCCAGGATGTTCTCTAGTGCAAAACAAAAGCCGAATTCAAGAGAGAGGGAAACAGGATACAAGAACAGTGGCAACAACTATAATTGTAACTTATGATTAAGTCTAATATAATGTCAATAAATTATAATCTGGATCTAAAATCCCATATGATATCAGCGTTAGATCTGGAGTGAAACTCTCAGAGTTCTGGGCCAAATGCAGGGATAACACAAGAGCCCTACTCTCACTGTCTCCACTGGTCATTCAATCTTCGTGAAGCAGCAGTCGTCATAGAATAATGACTCTGCTGGATCACAATCAACGCCTACCAGTAAATAAGCAAATTCTTCGAACACCTTAGAAAAGACGTGCCCTATAGAAACAAATTACACAATTTTGAATATTTTTATTGTTAATGAAAACTTAGAGCATCTTGTATCTTTACAGTAAGAGGTAATATCACAGATTCTCATATAACTGAACTTGAAAAATACATTTCTTCGAATCTGATCTCCAGAAACTCTGTTAGGCTCAATTATGATGTTTTTGTATTAAGTGTGATTATAGTGGAAATTTTTGAAATAAAGCTGCATCTCACATATACTTACATGTGATACATGATATGAAGGGCTTTCAGGAGAAAAAATATTTTCTTGTGTGGCTTTCCTGCATGTTAATAATCAAAGAAGCAAACTGAGCACAATGCTTGAACAAATTCTTACAGAATTTAAAAGGAAATAACTGCCTACGAACAAATCACAATTAAAAGAGTTTAGGCAAGACACAAGACAAACACAAACCAAAATATGTGCAGGAAGAAACAACAGTGAAACTAGTGTAGGCATTGGGTCACATATTCCTGGGAACCAATTTGGTTCTAGCTGCTAGGATTTATGTGAACCTAAGTATATTAAAAGCATCTCTGGGGACTTCCCTGGTGGCACAGTGGTTAAGAATCCGCCTGCCAATGCAGAGGGCACGGGTTTGATCCCTGGTCTGGGAGGATCCCACATGCTGAGGGGCAGCTAAGCCGGTGCGCCACAACTACTGAGCCCACGTGCTGCAACTACTGAAGTTGAGCAACTGGAGTCCGTGCTCCACAACGAAAGAAGCCACTGCAGTGAGAAGCCTGCGCTCCGCAAAGAGGAGTGGCCCCCGCTCACAACAATTAGAGAAAGCCCACATGCAGCAACGAAGACCCAACGCAGCCAAAAAACAAATAAAAATAAGAAATAAAATTTTTAAAAAGCATCTCTAAATTAAGACACAAAATGGAGTGTTAATATGTATTTACCTGGCAGAGTAGTTAAAAGCATCTGAAATATATACATTCAAAAAATTGTGTGTGTGTATACGTGCATCAGAAGATAGATATATAGATATATAGATACATATATACACATAAACATTTTGCCCCATTTATTTTATCTCTTGTTCACTCTCTTTCTCCTTATGTTTCTCTTTCTGAATCATTTGAAAATAAGTCACAGACACTATGTTTTATTACCCCTTAACTACTTAAGTATAAGAACACTTCTTACATACTCACAGTACAAAAATAAAAACCTGGAAATCCAACATCGACACAACACTATTAACTAAAATATAGCTTATATTGTGGACACACAGCTTTTTTGTTGTTATTGTTAAATACACACCAAAAAAGAGTTAGCTTACAGAAATTGTCTTAATTTTTAATCTCAGTCAAAGCTTGATAATTCAGGAAAGTGAGCTGAAGAATGTTTAAGAGTAATAAACACATGTAATTTCCTAATTCATTAATTTCATGATGTATTTAAATACAGTGCTACCTGTATTTCAAAGCACCATTTCCTGTTATAATTTGTTAGAAAAGAAAATAGAAATTTAGCTAAAAAAATAAGTATTCTTTTGAAAGCAGAAGCCCTGAAACCCAGCTCTAAGTATAAACACTATTTAGCATATATTTTTAAAAAGTGTAATTGAGTTATTACTGGTAAATTAATAGGAAAAGAACTGCAGACGTTGGCCTTAAGTACCTTCCTGAGGCATTCTGTAGGGGCATAAAATCATTCACCCTACAGAATAAGGGCGTTCTGTCCTTGCTCATAGTGACACAAACAGTCCCAGGGCTTCCCCTCCTGGAGATCTTGGTGGAGCAGGGAGGCCTGAAAGTCTAGCTCCAAGTCCTGCAACTGTCCAAAGGAGTTGCCGGTGTGAGGCCAACTGCTGCTCCCTGAGGTTGGAAGGATCCTGCCCCAGGATTCCAAGGAAGGCACTGGCCTCAGTGGCAGTTAAATGAGAAGACATAACTGTACAGGCTTGATGGGCATCCATGTATAATGGCCCATCCTGTGGGAAAGGAGGAAATCCTTCCCTGGATCATAGGGTGGGAGAAATCCAAAAGGACATTCTGGTGATGACATTGTGATACTGAATCATTCAACATAGCCTTTGAACTCTGAACTTTCATATACATATATATATATATACAAAATATATATGATTATATATATATATATATAGGACAAGAAGAAATTGCTATAAGTCGTTTCATAATTTTTTTATTCTGTTTTGTTTTGTTGAGATATTTCCTTTTGGTAACCATTAATTTTGATAAAATTTCAAACTTGCAGAAAAGCTTAAGAATAGACAAAGACCTCCTGTAAATTCTTTATCAAATTTACCATTTTAAACATTTTGCCCCATTTACTTTACCTCTTGCTTACTCTCCCACTCCATTTGTTTCTTTGTTTTGTTTTGTTTTGTTTCTGAATCATTTGAAAGTAAGTCACAGACATTAAGCTTTATTACCCCTGAAATACTTAAGAATAAGGACACTCCTTACATAACCACAGTACAAAATTAAAAACCTGGAAATTCAACATCAACACAACACTATTAACTAAAATATAGCCTCTATTCAAATTTTGTTAATTGTCCTAATAATGTCCTTTGTAATTATTTTTCTCCAGGTTCAGGATGGAAACCAGGACTGCTAGCTGCGTTTAGGTGACATCTTTAATATGGAGATGTTCCTCAGTTTGTCTTTGTCTTTTATGACTTGGAGACTTTGACAAATACAGATCAATTATTTTCAGTTTGGTTTTCACATGATTAGATCCACGTTAGCAGCTTGGAGAGGAATTCCGTAAATCTGACGTTCTGCCCAATTGCACCCTATAAGATGGCACAAACTCCAACGCCATGCACCCCAGGGTCACTTGATGCCCATTTGTTGGTGATATTAACTTTGGGTAACCAGATTGCTTCTTCACTGTAAATTTTCTGTTCTCCATTTCTAACTAATAAGCTGTTCTGTAGGAAAATATTTCAAAATTCAGCAGTTATCCTGTTCCTCATCAAACTTTCATCCACTGACCATTCTTACCTGAATGTTATTAATATGCTCTGAAGACAGGTTTCCAATGTCGTCATTCCTTCTACATTTGTTAATTGGCATTCACTATAAGAAACAGCTTTTCCTTTTCTCTCACTTGTTATGTATTCTTTAATTTATTTATACCTGAATATACTAATGGGCTCTGATTTCACCTTATTCCTTATTTATTTTGATGCTCAATTGTCTCCTGCATTAGTCAGCTCAGGGTACCAAAACAAAATAACATAGGCTGGGTAGCTTAGACAACAGAAATGTCTTTCTCACAGTTCTGGAGGCTACAAGCCCAAGAACAAGGCATCATAAAAGTAGGTGTCACCCTGAGGCTTCTTCTTTTGGCTTGTAGGTGGCCGCCGTCTCACTGTGTGCTCATATGGCCTCTTCTTCATGTGTGCTTGGAGAGAGAGAGAGCGGTTTTGATGTCTCTTATAAGTGCCTCACTCTCATGACCTCATCAAACCTAGTCACCTCCCAAAGCCCCCACCTCCAAATCCCATCACATTGGAGGTTAGGACTTCAACATATGAATTTAGGAGGGGAAAAAATATTGATCCCGTCCGGACAATTATCTCCTATTGGTCAGAGGGAAACACTTCAAGCAGACTCTTGAGTCCTTTTCACAAGCTCCAATATTATTTGAAGGCTTAATTGTTTTCTGGCATAAGATGTACCAAGGTCATCTTGTTCTTTCACTGTCCTAGATATGGAATCAAGAATTTTCCAAGGACCCCTTTTTCTTTTTGTGGGGACTGATATTTAGAAAACAGCACACTATATGTGCTGCTTGCTACTGGCTTATTGCTCACTGCTACTGGCTTATCCCTGCTCTCGTTCCTCTCAGCAGAAAGAACTAGGTGAACATGCAGATATATGCACATGCATATACATATACGCGCACACACATATACGTATACAAACATACACATACACGTACACGTACCACTCAAATACACATACCCATGTACACACACATGCCTGTACACATACCACACATGCACAAACTTATATATACACACACAGACACAGAGGCACAGACATATATATATGTATATAAGCTTTGTAAAAATAATAAAATGAAACACAAAATAGACATTTTAAATCTGATTCCTGAACCTGACACTATCACAGAAGCATATCTCTTAGGAAATGGAGTAGGAGCCAGGCAACATGGTGGACAAACCTCATAGAATCAGGAGTCATTGACTCTTACCACACCTGTTCACCTGAGAAACAGCTGTGAAGCATGCTAAGCAGAGTGGCAGCTGTATCTCTTAGCAATACCTTGAGTCTTAAATGTTCTGTGTTCAAAATCTCTACTCCTATAGTCACAAAGGTCATTCACATTTACTTTAATGTTGGAATAAATATGGCTATATAACAACAACTCTTAGTCTGTAAAACATAGAGAGGAATACCTGTTTTCCTTGGGGACTTTGCTAGTGCAGAGCCTTCATTTGGTTGGGCTCATACTGAATGGTGCACAAAGAGGCAAGTAGTGGAAGGCAAGACTCCATGGGACATAATCCAGTCCCTTAATCTCAACTCTAGACCATAAGGAAATTCTCATTTAAATGAGAATTAAGTGCAGTTCATTCAATGCTCTTAGCTATATTAAATTAATAGGTAGTATTCTATATTATAAATCACTTTTATAATGTAATCTTTGAGGGCAGGATTGATACACTCATAGCATTTTAGTGGACTTTCTGAAATCTGCTAAGAGAAGGCTGGAAGGCAGTGTGAAAGAATGCTGTATCAATGCTTGCTGAATGATGGATGTTATCAATGAGACCATCCAGTGTGGGTCAGCTCAGGGACACTCCAGATGATGGTTTCCAAGACAAGAGTAAATAAGGACCAGTTGGTCTGAAAAGTGTAATTGGAAACTGTTCTACATACATCAAATTGTTTAAGAAAATTAATTAATTCAAGGAAGATAAATGATTATCTGCCACCATATGAAGTTTTGCTTGTTAGTGAGGGATTACACACATACACAACCACACACAATATTATTGAAAAAATTTTAATGATGGTTCTTTCCAGAATACCGTGTTCACTAATACATCTGGATAAGTGGAACTGTGTAGAAATCGTATACAAACTCCTCTAACCTCTTCCAACAAGCTCTAGTTTCTCCCTATCTTAAGCCAAAAAGAAAAATGATAAAACTTCAACCCTCAGCTAAGTTTACCCCAGAATGACTATAAAATAAGACTAAAATAGCATAAAACAAAAATCCAAGTCTTTGAAGCCATTTGAGGACAGCCAAAGCCACCAAGATACCAGAGTAAAGGGAAATACATAGAGTGGGCCTTATATTCACCACAACCCTTTCCTTCAGAGCATTTGTTAGTTTGCCATTCTGTGCACAGACACAGAACAAAAAATAGCAGCCCAGAGCTTACAGCAATCTTACTGGGCTGCAGGAGCTGATGGCCAAAATTTGAGAAGAAAGGGAACCAAAGAGGGCTTGACATTCTGCATGCAACTTCCTTCTTCACAGGGCATTTGATAAATTCTAGGCTGTACATATGGAACAAAGAAGACAAGCAAAAAAGCAGTTTTAAGAGACTATAAAATGAAAGCAGAGTTTCAGCTGTTTAATAGGGCTGGAGAAATGGAAGTTGGAGTTCAGAGCCTATCAAAGAGCAGAAGTCCTTGTCAACATTCGAGGTTTTCATTTGAGACCTCAGAAAGCCTCCACCATGGGAGTCAGAACAAACTAGAAAATGCCAGCTTTAACAATGTCTGAAACACCATCTGAACTGGATTCAGGTGAACGACCCACTCTCTATCTGCCTACCAACAGAAAATCCAATCTAAGGAAAAACAGCTTCATCCTGAGCCTCTATAATTGCTTATGAAATTTCTGTTATTTAATGAAAAGGCAGTGCACTAAGAATTCAGGTAATCAAAAATACAAAAGTAAAAACAGACAATAGAGAAAACCCACAGGTAAACCATATCTTGTCATGTCTCCAATCCCGCAGAGGCCAACTGTGAGTCAGAGTTTATTCAGAAATGCACTCGTGGGCAATAATTATGGAAGGGAGGGTACAGGGGCAAGTTGTGTCAACTTGCGCAAAGATAGGCGGGCATTTATGTTACTCATCAGTCAGTGGATGTGGGCTCCCCTAGGGTGGTAAAGCCTTGGCAAAGTGGTTCTGCATCTACAGCTGAGGCAATCCCTGGAGTTACTGAGAGCTGAAAGTAGTCTGCTGACAGAACTCCGAGCAGTGGAGCCAACAAACGTTTCAGTGAAGAGGGAATGTGGGTACACATCACATGTTCAAGAGGATATATAAAAGATGAAAGATAGATAAAACTAAACTGGGATTTTAAAAAGATGTCATGTTATTTGGACCTAAGAAAAAACAGAAGCCAAGACAAGATTCAATGTGCAAGATATTTATTAGGAGAAACACTTGTAAGAGTGTATTAATCATGTTTATTATTTTCTATATTTTATGATGCTTTGATATCTTGAGGCCTTATGGACCCAGAGAGAGCTTGACCCTTGCAGGGTTAGCTAACTCCTAGAGATAGCAAACAACTTGCCTGAAAGCATGCCTTTGATATGCAAACCAACTAACCCAGAGCCTATACCCCCAACCACTTCCTTTATCTAATTCTCACACACACCAAGCCAGTACTCCTCCTGCCCTACATCACCTCCGTACCAGGTACCAGACAACTAGGGATGACTTCTATAGCCCAGAGTCCACCAAAATCATTCAAACTATCCAATCTTAGACCTGCTCAGATGCTTAGCCTGTCCTACCTTTCCTCTCCATGAAACCACAATAAATTCTCTGGCCCATGCTCTCCCCTCTCCTTCTCCCTCCTGACTGACCCTGGTGCTTCCCCATGTGGCCCTGCAGGGCACAGTATGCTCCCTCCCCTTGGGAATTTTAAGCAATAAACTCCTCCTTCAAGGCAGTCATCAGTCCATATCTGTCATCTTACCATACCTAATTAAACCAAATCCAAGCTACCCACCAAAACAGAGAGGAAATAGAGAGGGACCCTGGGAGAACCCAGATATGACCCCAGGAGAAGGAAAGAGAGAAGAAAAGAACATGTGTGGAAGGACCTTATACTGAAGTGCAGTTCTAAGGTATGCCTGGTAAGGATGTCGGGGACACCTTAAGGCAAACTCTCCTGGCAAATGAGTCCTCCATCTCTCAGGACCATCCTGCCCTTGGTATTCCTACAAAGCTCACTGGCTGGGATCAGCCTGTGGGAATCACAGCCCCAGTACAAACACTGTGATGAATTTAGAATACAGCAGCTGAGACCAATGGCCAATTAAATATGGTCCCTGCTTTGGGAGGTGAGAGGTGCATTCTCATGGCCACCAAAGATGGCAATTCTAGAACACAAAACATGTAACTTGAAACAGAGATTCAACAGATGGGATACTAGTGAACAGGAAAATGGGTCAATAAAATTTTTTTCGATAGAAAAATTATGGGAAGGGAGAAGGAAAATATAGAAAGTTTGAAGACTGTACATGAAAAGCAGTGAAAATGTATAACAAAAGTATTTATAGTGCAAGAATAATGAAGAGGGAGAATTGGACAAAAGTAGTATTAGAATAGGTACGGACCAAGTATTTTCCAAAATTAATATCAAGTGACAAATTCAGAAAGCTCTACAAACCTCAAATCTGACAAACAAAAATTAAGCCAAATCTAAGTTTATCTTACTAAAATTACCGATAATCAGTGACAAAGAGGGGGAAAAGAATCATTTTGCTTTCAAACAGAAAACGATAACATTTTTCATAAAAATTATGGGAGTATCTCTCTCATTATTTGGTCAAAAAAGGAACAACATTTTTTAACTGCTTAATGAAAATAACTGCCAACTTACAATTCTATACCCAGTAAAGGATATACTTCAAAAAAGCATGTGGTTATACTGGAGATATAATATGGAACAAGATGAGTATCATTTACATGGCTGTATGGCATATTTGAAAGTTTTTAAGACAGTAAATCTTAAGAGCTCTCATCACATGGGGAAAAAAAACATTTTTTAGCTATATGAGATGATGGATCCTATCTGTAACAATTACAAATTCACATACTCTTTTACTTGGCTATTCCACATATAAGAATTTATACTACAAATAAACCCTCAAATGTTTGCAAGAATGTATGGATAACATTATTATCTGTGGCTTTGTTTAAGGATGGCAAATGGTTAAATCAATTTTCATACTTTGACTCAATGGAATACTAAGTGGCCATATCAAGGAAATGATCATGTATTGATAGATTGATCACCACTATATTCTTAAGTGAAAAAAGCAAAATATGTAACAGAATACACAGTATGCTATCTTTTGTGAAAAGGAAAGTATAAAAGTATATATGAGTATTTGTATCTTTCCTGAATGTACACATAAATTTTCTTTGAACAAATATGTTAGAAATTAATAATATTGCTTGCCAGCAGGGAATGGAATTGATTAAGTGGGAAACAGCAGAATAAGGGAGATTTTTCACTGTATGCTCTTTTGTATCTTGTTAATTTATTATCTATTCTGTCTATTAAATTTTTTTAAGTAAACACTGGAAGTTTCCAATTCTGGTAAAGATGGAACAAGCACACTTTATCTTATTGAATGCAAATAAAATCCTAGGGCAGAATAAATGGAACAGCTATCTGAGGACTCTGAAATGTAAATGGTAAAAGGTAGATTGAAGAAACAAACCAAAATCCAAGTAAGAACAATCCAGCAGTAAGGTTCTTAGATATTCTCCCAGCACCTTTGGTATCTCCTGACCTGAATTCAAAGTCAGCTTGAAACCTGAAATTGCACACAAGGTGTAGAGAGAATGAATTCCAAGAGAAGCCTTTTCTTTCTGATCTACCTTTAACAATAAAGGAGGGTGACTCGTGGGGGAGAATCAGATCAAGAGGTGAAGTCAAGGGCCAAGGAGAGCTATTTCTAGACCTTGAAACCTAATTGAGGACCCCCCAATATTTACCTGGCTAGATTTCAAAACGTGTATGATAAAGTGATTACTTTTTTGCCTTCCATTTTGCCTCATTTTGAATCACAATGTCTAAAGCTTCTATCCTATGCCTGTTATCATGCCCTTGTATAATTCCATTCTGCTGAAGGTGGGTGGGCCCTGTGACCTGCTTGTAGCCTATAGAATATGTCAAAAGTGATAGCATGTTACACCTGTGACTATATTGCCTTATATGAAATTCTATCTTGCTAGCATAGATCCTCCTTCAGAGCATGATGAAGTAAGTATCCATGCTGGAGAAGCTCACATGACAAAAGCAGATGGCCTATAAGATCTGAGGGAGCCTCCAGCTGATAGCCAGCAAAAGTCATATAGCTGCAAGAAAATACATTCTGCCAACAACATGAATGAACCAGAAGTAAATGCTTCTCCAGTTAAGCCTCCAGATGAGAATACAGCCTGACCAACACTTTGACTGCAGCCATATGAGACACTAAGCAGAAGACTCATCTAAATTTTATCTGGACTCTCCTGACCCACATAACCTCTGAGATAATAAATGTATGTTCTATTTTAGCCACTAAGTTTAAGGCCATTTGTTATGCAGCAATAGAAAACTGAATATAGGGGAATGAAATGCACTGAACGACAGAGAGAAAAATAGATTGGAAAACAAAAAAGGAACAGAGCCTCAGACATACTAGACAACATCAAAGGGTTTAATATTTGTGTCACTGCAGTCCTAGAAGAGAAGAGAAAGTGTGCAGAAAAAATATTTTAAGAAATCATGACTAAAAACTTCCCAAGATTGGCAAAAGACATAAACTTCCACATTGAAGAAAGTCAGTGAATCCAAATAAACCCTTTGCAAAAGACTACAGGCCCCAATAGTTTCACTGGAAAATACTATCAAATCTTTAATGAAGAAATAAATCTTCATAAATAAATGGTGCCAGAACAATTAGTTACTTGTATGCAAAAGAAAAAATACCTCAAACTAAACTTCACACCTTATACAAATAGTAACTCAAAAATGTATCACAGATCTACGTGTAAAATGTAAAACTATAAAACTTTTAGAAGAAAACATAGGAGACAATCTTAATTACCTTGGTTGAGCAAAGTGTTCTTGGCATGTTTTAAAAGAAACAAAATAATAAATTGGACTTCATCAAAATTTAAAACTCTTGCTCTGTAAAATATATTATTAAAAGAATGAAGAAACAAGGTATAGACTGGGAGAAAACATTTACAAAACACTTATCTGACAAAGAACTTATATCCAGAATACATATATATTTTTTAAATTTCCCAAATCTCAACAGTAATAAAACAAACTAACTTTTTTAAGTGGCAAAACATTTGAACAGACATTTCACCAAGGAAGATGTATTGTTGGCTCATCAGAAGATGTTCAGTATAATTAGCCATTATCGATTTGGGAAATGTGAATTAAAATCATAATGAGTTATAGTTTCACACCTATTAGAACAGCTTAAATTTTTAAAAATGTCAATGCCATGTCTGGCAAGAACACAGGGTAACTTGAATTCTCATACATTGTTAGTAAGAATGCAAAATGATACAACCACTGTGGAAAAGAGCTTGGTAAGTTCAAGAAGTTAAATATACAAACACTATATGACCTGACAATCCTAATCCTATGTATTCATTCTTAATAAATAAAAACACGTTGACAGAAAATCTATACACGAATGTCTATAACAGCACTCTTTATAAATCATCAAAAGCTGCCAACTAGAGAAATGTCTTTTAATAGGTTATTCAGTAAATTCTGATACATCCATACAATGGAATATTAGTGAACAATAAAAAACCTAAACTATTACAATACACAACTTTGACAAAACTTAAGGACATTACCCTGACTGAAAAAATCCAGCCTCAAAAAATTATATACTGTATGATTCCATTTATACAGTACTCTATACATGTGTTCAAACTCATACAACTGTACACAAAAGAAAGTTGACTTACTATATGTAAAATTTTTAAATAATATAAATTAAAATAAACAATGCAGGGCTTCCCTGGTGGCACAGTGGTTGAGGGTCCGCCTGCCGATGCAGGGGACAGGGGTTCATGCCCCGGTCCGGGAAGATCCCACATGCCACGGAGCGGCTGGGCCCGTGAGCCATGGCCGCTGAGCCTGCACGTCCGGAGCCTGTGCTCCGCAATGGGAGAGGCCACAAGGGTGAGAGGCCCGCGTACCGCAAAAAAAAAAAAACAAAGTCATGTACTCCAATGTTCACTGCAGCACTATTTACAATAGCCAGGACATGGAAACAACCTAAATGTCCATCAACAGATGAATGGATAAAGAAGATGTGGTACATATATACAATGGAATATTACTCAGCCATAAAAAGGAAAGAAATTGGGTCATTTGTAGAGAGGTGGATGCACCTAGAGTCTGTCATACAAAGTGAGGTAAGTCAGAAAGAGAAAAACAAATATCGTATATTAACACATATATGTGGAATCTAGAAAAATGCTACAGATGAACCAGTTTGCAAGGCAGAAATAGAGACACAGACATAGAGAACAAACGTATGGACACCAAGGTGAGAAAGCAGGGGAGGGGTGGTGGTGGTGGTGGGATGAATTGAGAGATTGGGATTGACATGTATACACTAATATGTATAAAATAGATAACTAATAAGAAGCTGCTGTATAAAAAAATAAAATAAAATGCAAAACAAAATTTCCCTACAGTTGTGGGTGAGCTAGGAATCACTCCCCATTTGGCTCATTTGTGGCTCAATGAACCAATCTCATAATTGGCCACTTGAGAATGGAAAATTCTCATTTGGGCTTTCCCTTTAGCCTTGTCCAAGTATCCTACATTTTGACTGCACTAAAAGATTACTAAATACAAGAAAGGAAAAGGAAAAAGGAGAAACATACAAACCTGTGCACTTAGCATATTTTATACAACTATCATCAATCTACAGGTGGGCCAGTTCCACAGCTAAGGTACTAAGGTCTCCCAGAGCCTTCTGCTATGGCCCAAATGCACCAGAAGGTTTGAGGTGAACTGACTATATGTAATAGAGATTTAATTCTCGTGGTAAAGTAGCGAGTGAAAGATGAAGTACAGCAAGGGACAGGTACGGCCATAAGAATTTTCCAGCAAACTTTCTTTAATTTTCTACTCAACATTAGTAATAATCAGATATTCTGTGGGTGATATTTCCTTCCTTGAATGGTTTATGGAAAAAGCCATCACCCACCCATCCTGAGACAGGCAGAAAAAGAGACAGACTTGTATACACACAACTCCATAAACATGACATGGAGGTCAGACCCCTGCCTCACTCACTCATGTCTGAGATGACTGACAGTAATGATATCTGATTCTAACTCCTTCTTTCTCATTTGGGACTCAGGGAAGTGGGCCACCTTTAAGGGAAATATCACCAAGTAGGAAGCATATAAAAGTTCCCTTGGCAAAGAACAGACACACAGACTTCACAGGGTCTCTCATGCTTTTATTCCCTCTCTTGTAACTTATGTAAATGGTCTTCTGGGAAGACAATGGTCCCGCCTCATGGTATTCTCAAGTGACAGCTTGGCATATCTATCTTTCCTGAAATGAAAAAGAATTGTTACAGCACAAATGGCCAAAAATCTTGTCCTGCAAACTGGTATTTTCCAAGGGTCCACTGAACACCAGGCAGGCTTTAGTTTCCTTAATAACGTCCCAAACCATTGTCAGTGCAGCTACAGCCAAACCCAGCTACAGCCTTGGCCTCTGTCCTTATAGTCCCCCATCATCCAGCAGGTACCCCAGACACTCACATCTGTCTAATTGTTACCACTTTTGTGGCCTTTTCCCAGCCCACACGTTTGCTTCTGTCTTTCCCCTGACTTCATATTTGCCCCTGTTCATACCCTTGTTTCCTCCAGCCTTTTCCTACCCAGTCCCTACCACTTCTCCCCATCCCCTCTGCTCACTTATTTCAGGATTTTCACTCAATCCCTTTTCTTCTCAACAGTTCTTTTCTGTTTCTCTAGTCCCTCCCGGTCACTTGGTCATTGATCAAAAGACAGTTTTTGAGAGAGAGAATAAAAAGCTTTGACAAGAATGTGAAGAAATTGCAACCCTCATACAATGCTGGTGGGAATATGCAATGGTGCAATTGTTAGAGAATAAAGTCTGTCAGGAGGGAATTCACAGAACATGTGAAGTAGGATGTGCCAGGAGTCTGTCTCTCCATCTAGACAAAAATTGCACTGACAGAATCTGTCTGATGTAACTATATTGGAAATCTGGAGCCTATTGAAGGCTTGCAACTTCCAGGGAAGCCTTGGATGGTAAATTGTAGTCAATTTGGGGCAATTTCAGCTCTTACCACAGTAGCAGCTACCCATCCCCCAACTACAGCCATGTGGCAGGCAGCTGTGCACGTGTTCTATGAGCAACTTGAACAGAGCTTGTAGGAGATGGGATGAGGAAAAAGGACTCTATCCTCCAAATATGGGGGGATCTGTGCTCTAATTGTTTTGGGGGGGTTTTTGTAATGTGTTTTTTAAACATCTTTATTGAAGTATAATTGCTTTACAATGGTGTGTTAGCTTCTGCTGTATAACAAAGTGAATCAGCCATACATATACATATATCTCTATATCTCCTCCCTCTCGCATCTCCCTCCCACCCTCCCTACCCCACCCTTCTAGGTGGACACAAAACACCGAGCTGAGCTCCCTGTTCTATGAAGCTGCTTCCCACTAGCTATCTATTTTACAGTTGGTAGTGTATATATGTCCATGTCACTCTCTCACTTTGTCCCAGCTTACCCTTTCCCCTCCCCTTGTCCTCAGGCCCATTCTCTATGTCTGCATCTTTATTCCTGTCCTGCCCCTAGGTTCTTCAGAACCAGTTTTTTTTTTTTTTAGATTCCATATATATGTGTTAGCATATGGTATTTGTTTTTCTCTTTCTGACTTACTTCACTCTGTATGACAGTCTCTAGGTCCATCCACCTCACTACAAATAACTCAATTTAGTTTCTTTTTATGTCTGAGTAATATTCCACTGTATATATGTGCCACATCTTCTTTATCTATTCATCTGTTGATTGGACACTTAGGTTGCTTCCATGTCATGGCTATTGTAAATAGTGTGCTCTAATTGTTCATTGCTGCTTCTGGTCACAGAGGCACAGATGAAGAGTCAGGCAATCATTGTTGCTGCACCTCCGCCCATTGTTTCAAACCCCTCTTCTTTTGGCTAATGTGATTTCCAGGAAATTTCAAGGGCTGGTGCCATTTTATTCCACTACATGTTTTGCTTTTCCTCATTAAGACGCCAGACATTAAAGACTAGGACATCCAAAAACAAGTGCACATACAGGAAAAATTTAGAAAGTTTCTGTGCATGCCTAAAGTATCAGGAAAGACAGAAGAAGACATTAGGTTTATATCACATGCTGATGCTCAGCACAGAGAGGCTGCAATAGTCAACAAAAACAAAACCAATAGACAAAAACAATGACAAAAAATAACAAGCCCTGGGGAAGGCTGAAAACCCTGATTTCCAGAGTTACCAAATTATTAAATTCAAGTTCCAGTGTTCCATAAAACCACAAGGCATACAAAAAAACAAGAAAGTATGGCCCAGGGACTTCCCTGGTGGTCCATTGGGTAAGATTCCCAATGCAAAGGGCCTGGGTTCAATCCCTGGTCAGGAGACTAGATCCCACATGCATGCCACAGGTAAGAGAAGTCCGCATGCCGCAACCAGAAGTCCCCATGATGCAACCAGAAGATCGTGCATGCCGGACTTCCCTGGTGGCACAGTGGTTAAGAATCCACCTGACAATGCAGGGGACACGGTTTGAGCCCTGGTCCGGTAAGATCCCACATGCCGCGGAGCAACTAAGCCTGTGTGCCACAACTACTGAAGCCCGTGCACCTAGAGCCCGTGCTCCGCAACAAGAGAAGCCATGACATTGAGAAGCCTGTGCACCGCAACAAAGAGTAGCCCCCGCTCACCGCACCTAGAGAAAGCCCGTGCACAGCAATGAAGACCCAATGCAGCCAAAAATAAATTAGTTAATTTATTTTTTTAAATAAATGGATATTTAAAAAAAAGATCCCACATGCCACAACTAAAGATCCCACATGCCGCAACTAAGACCCAGCACAGCCGAAATAAATAAAAATAAATAAATAAATAAAATATTACACACAAAAAAGAAAGTATGCCTCATCCAAAGGAAAATAATAATTCAACAAAATTTGTCCCTTAAAAAGACTTAACATAAGACACATTAGACAAAGTCCTCAGAATAACAGTCTTAAAGATGCTTGAAGAATTAAAGGAAGATGTGGAAAAAATCAAGAAAACGATGTATGAACAAAATGGAAATATCGATAAAGAGATATAAAACCTTAAAAGAAATCAAAATGAAATTCTGGAGCTGAAAATTACAAAAACTGAAATTTAAAAATTTACTAGAAGGATTCAAAGACAATTTTGAGCAGGCAGAAGAAAGAATCTGTAAACTTAAATACAGGACAATGGAAATTATCAAGGCTGAGGAACAAAAAGAAAAAAAAGAATGAAGAAAAGTGAACACAGCCTAAGAGAAATAGGGACACCATCAAAAGAACTAACATATGCATCATGGGAGTCCTAGAAGAAGTAGAAGATAAATGGGCAGAGAGGATACTCGAAGAAATGATGACTGGAAACTTCTCAAATTAGAAGAAAGACATGAAAATAAACATACAAGAAACTCGATAAACTCCAACTTAGATGATCACAAAAAACCCACACCAAGACACATTAGAATCAAACTTTTGAGAGTTAAATATAAAGAGCAATCTTGGAAGCAGCAAAAGAGAAATTAATCATCACTTACAAGTGATCCTCAGTAAGATTATAAGCAGATTTCTCATCAGAAACTTTGGAGGCCAGAAGACAGTGGGTTGATTTATTCAAAGTGCTAAAAGGAAAAAAACTCTCAAGCAAGAATACTATATCTGGCAAACTGTTATTCATAAGTGAGAGGAAAATCAAGACATTCCCAGAGAAACAAATGTTAAGGGAGTTTCTGACCACCAGAACTTCCCTGCAAGAAATAATCATTAAAGCCCTATGAAGTGAAATGAAAGGACAAAGACGGTAACTCAAAGATGTGTGGAGAAATAAAATCTTAATAAAGATAGATATGTGGACAAATATAAAAGCTAGCATTATTGTAACAATGGTTTGTAACTTTACTTTTTGTTTTCTGTATGTTTTAAGAGACCAATACAGTGGGATAGATTTAGAAATCAATAACATAAAGAAAACTGGAAAATTCACAGAACGGTGGAAATTAAACAACACACTTTTAAACAACCAATGGGTGAAAGAAGAAATCACAAGGGAAATTTAAAATTAGAGATGAATGAAAACAAAAACATACCAAAACTTATGGCTCTCAGCGAAAGTGGTGTTAAGGAGGAAATTTATAGCTGTAACAGCTTACATTTAAAAAACTAGAAAGATCTCAAATCAACAACCTAACTTTACAACTTTAGGAACTTAAAAAGAAGAACAAACTGAAACCAAATCTAGCAGAAGGAAGGAAATAAAAATTAAGCCAGAGATAAATGAAATACAGTATACATAAACAATAAAGAAAATCAATAAAACCAAAAAGTGTTTCTTTCAAAAGAGGAACAAAATTGGCAATACTTTAGCTAGATGGACCAAGGGAAAAAAAAGAGAGAAAACTCAAATTACTAACACCAGAAGTGAAAGTGGGGGCATTACTATCAATTCCACAGAAATAAAAAAGAAAGTACTGTGAAAAAGAAAGAAAGAAAGAAAGAAAGTACTGTGAATCTTGGTACTCAAAAAAATTGAATAACCTAAATTAAGTGGACAAATTCCTAGAAACACAAAACCCACCAAGACTAAATCACAAAGAAATAGAAAGAGAATAGACCTGTAACTGGTAAGGAAATTGAATCAGTAATCAAAAATCTCCAAAAAATAAAAGCCCTGGATCTGTTGACTTTACTGTGAATTCTACCAAACACTTTAAAAAGCACTAATACCAATCCTTCTCAAATTTCTCAAAATATTAAAGAGGAAGGAACAGTTCCTAACTCATTCTATGAAGCCAGTATAGCCCTGACACCAAAGCCAGGCAAAGATACTACAAGAAAACTACAGACCAATATCTCTTATGAACCTTGATGCAAAAATCCTCAACAAAATACTACCAAACAAAATTCTGCAGCATATTAAAAGGATTACGCACCTTGACCGAGCAAGATTTATTCCCTGAATACAAGGATGGTTAAAAATATGAAAATCAATCAATGTAATACGCCACATCAAGAAAATGAAGGAAAACAAACACATGATCATCTAAATTGATGCAGAAAAATTATTTGAAAAAACTTGAACATCCTTTTATGATAAAAACCTTCAACAAAGTAAGAATAGAAGGAAACTACTTCCACATAATAAAAGCCATGTATGAAAAACCCATAGTAAACATGTGATGAAAGATGGAAAGTTTTTTCTCTAAAATCAGAAAGAAGACAAGCATGCCCACTTTCACTACTTCTATTCAACATAGTACTGGAAGTTCTAGCCAGAACAATTAGGCAAGAAAAAGAAAAAAAAGACATCCAAATTAGAAGGGAAAAAGTAACATTATCTCTGTTTGCAGATGATACAAGCTTACATGTAGAAAATCCTGACAACTCCAAAAAAGCTGTTAGAACTAATAAATGAATTCAACCAAGTGATACAAAATCAACACACAAAATTAGTTGCATTTCAGTACACAAATAATGAACAACCTGAAAAGGAAATTACAAAGACAATTCAATTTACAATAACATCAAAAAGAATTAAATATTGATACTTAGGAATTATCTTAACCTTAAACAAGGAAATGAAAGACTTCTACAATGAAAATGACAAAATATTGGTGATAAAAATGAAAGATGACAAAATAAGTGGAAACACATTCCATGTTCAAGGACTGGAAGAGTTAATATTGTTAAAATGTCAGTATTATGCAAAGCAATCTGCAGATTCAATGCAATCCCTATCAAAATTCCAAAGATTTTTTTGCAGAAATAGAAAAATCCATCCTAAAATTCATATAGAATTTCAAGGGACCCCAAATAACTGAAACAATATTGAAAGAAAAAGAACTAAACTGGAGGACTCACACTTCCTAATTTCAAAACCTACTACAAAGCTATCATAATCAAAACAGTGCAACAAGTGCAACATTGGCATGAAGACAGACATATAGATCAAAGGAATAGAATAACGAGCCAGAAATAAGCTCTTTAATATATGATGAAATGATTTTTGACAAGGTACCCAGATCATTCAATAAAGGGCAGTCTTTTCAACAAAAGGTGCTGGGAAAACTGAATATCCACATGCAAAAGAATAAAGTTGGAAAGTTGGACCCTTACTTAACACCATATATAAAAATTAGCTCCAAATGGACCAAAGATTTAATGTAAGACCTAAAACAGTAAAACTCTGAGAAAAAAAAAAAGAAAAAAAGCATGGAACAAAAGTTTCACAACATTAGATTTGCCAGTGATTTCTTGGATATGACACCAAAGGCACAGGCAACAAAAGTTAAAGTAGACAAATTGAAATTCATGAAAATTTAAAATTTTTTGTCGAGACATTATTCACAGAGTAAAAAGGCAACCCACAGATTGGAATAAAATATTTGCAAATCATATGTCTGATAAGGGATAATTATCCAGAATACACAGAGAACTCCTAAAACTCAACAACAAAAACAACCTGATTCAAAAATGGGTAAAGGGCTTTAAAAGATATTTCTCTAAAGAAGCTATACAAAAGGCCAATAAGCACATGAAAAGATGATCAGCTTCACTAATCCTTCAGAAAACGCAAATGAAAACTGCAATGAGATACGACCCTACACCCATTTAGATGGCTACAATCTAAAACAACAACAACAAAACGATGTGTTGGTGGTGAAGTGGAGAGATTGGAATCCAGTGCAGTGTTGGTGGGAATGCAATATGGTATAGTCACTGTGGATAACACTATGAGGTTCATTGAAAAATTAAAAATAGAATTAGCATATGATCCAGCAATACCATGTTTGGGTATATATCCAAATGAAATGAAAGCAGGGTCTCAAGGAATATCTTCATACCCATGTACATAGAAGCATTATTCATTATAGCTAAAATATGGAAGCAACCCAAATGTCCATCACCAATGAATAGATAAGCAAAATGTGGTACATACATACAGTGGAAGATTTTTCAGCCTTACAAAAGAAGGAAATTCTACAATATCCTACAACATGGCTGAGCCCTAAAGACATTATCCTAAGTGAAATAAGCCAGTCACAGAAAAACAAATATTATATGATTCCACCTATATGAGGTACTTAGAGTAGTCAAAATCATAAAGAGAGAAAGTAGGATAGTGGTTGCCAAGGGCTAGAGGGAAGGGAGAAAGGGGAGTTATTATTTAATAGGTAATAGAGTTTCAGATTTGCAAGATTTGTTGGAGGGGATGATGGTGATGGTTATATATCAATGTGAAAGTATTTCATACCATTACACTTAAACATAATTAAGAAGGTAAATTTTATGTTATGTGTATTTTAACACAATTTTTAAGAAGGAGGAAAAAGTCTGAAAGTTCCTCAAAATGTTAAACTTAGAAATACCATATGATCCACCAGATGGTGGATCTACTAGACAAAGACAACTCTCTTTGAAATAACTCTCTTAAGGATGTTCAAAGAACTCAGGGAAGATGTGGCTAAAGTCAAGAAAACAATGTACAAACAAAATGGAAAATGTCAATAAAGAGATAGAAAACATTAAAAAAAAACAAAAAGAAATCGTAGAGCTGAAAATTACAACTGGCAAAAAAAAAAAATCACTAAAGGAATTCAAAGGCAGATTTAAGCTGGCAGAATAAAGAATTTGTGAACTTGAAGAAAAGAAATTATTGAAGCTGATGAACAGAAAAAGACTGAAGAAAAGTGAAAAGTGCCTATGGGACTTATGGGGTACTATCAAACAGATCAACATACCCATAGTTGGGAGTCCTAGGAGGAAAGTAAAGAGACAGAGAAATTATCTTAAATAATGGCTGAAAACTTACCAAGTTTGATGAAAGATATTAATAAAAACATCCCAAAAGCTCAACAAATTCAAACTAGGATGAGCTCAAAGAAATCCACACCAAGACACATTATAATTAAACTTTCAAAAGACAAAGACAAAGAGAGAATCTTGAAAGCAGCAAGAATGAAGCAACTTGTTACATACAAAGGATCCTAAGATTATCAGTAGATTTTTTCATCAGAAACTTTGGAGGCCAGAAAACAGTAGGCTGATACATTCCTAAGTGCTAAAAGAAAAAAAAATAATAACAACTAACAATCCTATAACCAGCAAAACTGTCTTTCAAAAGTGAGAAAGTAATTAAGACATTTCAGGTAAACAAAAAATAATGTAGTTTGTGACACTAGACCTGCCTTGCAAGAAATTCGAAAGGGAATGCTACAGGTTGAAATGGAAGGACATAAGACAGTAGTTTAAAACTGCATGAAGAAATAAATCCTCAAGCAATGTAAATATATGGGCAATTATAAAAGCTAGCATTATTCTAACAACAGTTTGTAACTCCACTTTCTGTTTCCTCCATGATTTAAGAAACTAATACATAAAAAGTTATTAGTCTAAATGCTAATATTATTCTAACTTTGGTTTGTAACTCCACATTCTGTTTTCTACATAATTTAAGAGATAAATGCATTTTTAAAAATTATTAGTTCATGTTTTTGGACACACAATGTATAGATGTAATTTCATGACATCACTAACTGAAAGGAGTGGGGACAGAGCTGAAAAGGAGCAGAGATGCTTTATGTCATTGAATTTAAGCTGTTATAAATTCAAATTAGAGTGATTTAACATGAGGATGTTAAATGTAATCCCCAGGGTAACCACAAATAAAATAGTTAAAACATGAAAGCAACCCAAGTGTCCATCGATGGATGAATGGATAAACAAAATATGGTGTATGAATACAATGGAACATCTTTCAGCCTTAAAAAGGAAGGAAATGCTGACACAGACTACAACATAGAGGAACATTGAGGACATTATGCTAAGTGAAATAAACCAGTCACAAAAAGACAAATTCTGTGTGACTCCACTCATATGAAGTGCCTGGGGTAGTCAAATTCATAGAAACAGACGGTAGAATGCTGGGGGACTGGGGGAAAGGAGGAATGAGGAGTTATTGTTTAATGGGTAGAGAGTTTCAGTTGTGCAAGATGAAAAGAATTCTGGAGATGGATGGTGGGGATGGTTGCACAGCAATACTAATCTATTTAATGTCACTGAACAGTGCACCTGAAAGTGGTTAAGATGGCAAAAATTATGTTACGTGTATTTTACCATAACAAAAAAGAGCAACGGAGTGGCTGAGTTCCTGAAAACAGGTGTGTAGGTGAGGGGACTGCTCAAGCCTTCAGAGCTTGGAAGTATGAGCTCTGGAGTGTAGTCTTCCATGTGCTTTCATGTTGATGATTTTGCTTGGACCTCACAGTCATCTGTGCAGAAGGCAGACCCTTACTTCCCCATTTTAAAGATCAGAAACCTGAAAAAAAAAAAATGACCTCCACAGTGATTTTTCAAACTGTAGCCAAAATGGACCAAAGAATGTTCTGTGCCCATTGTCATAAAGAGTTTATGGCACATTTAGCAGCATTTTCAGCCTTTCCTTAGAGAGTGCACATAACAGAAACTGAGGCAAACCTTTGTTAGGACAAGAACAGCTCAGGACCCAGGCCAGGCATTGGCTGGAGCAGTGGAACATCACTGAAGCCCTGGGCTAAGAGCCAAGGGTTATTGAGCACGTATGATGTTCCAGGAAACGCTTTACAAGGTTAGTTTTGTTCTATCCCCACAGCAACACTGGGTAGTAGGACATACAGACTCCCCAGTTCTTCTAAGAGGCAGAGAGTTAATTAGTTCACCAAATTCGCTCAACTAGAAAGAGGTGGAATCAGGATCTGAGCCTACACAGGCCACTCGGGAACCTGCATTCATAGTCTCCTCCCCCAAATGCCCTGAGCTGGCCACATGGGGGAGGCCAGGACCCTGATTTTGGCATACACAACATGGCAGGATGAGCCAGAGGACCAGATCTCTGGAACCCAAAAATGTGAGTGTGAGCTGTGATTTATATATTTATATAAATATATATATATATATAACTATAAACTTCAGTTCACAGCCTGGTTTCACACTTCATCTGTGACAGCTGACTCCTGTTTCTTTCTATAATGTGTTTAGTATAAGTCTTTGGTTATATATGTAGCCTCGAAAAGTACATCCTGCTATTTTATTTTATCTGTAAGAATTTTTTATTTATACAAATGGCATGGGCTTTAAAATCTCATTTTGTTTCCTACTTCTCTCACCTGGTACTCAGTTTTAAAGCTGTATCTATGTTGATAAGCGTGTGTGTGCGTGCACTTATATGTCAGCAGCTATGTCAGATTCCATTGTATGCATCTGTCTTATTCAGGACCCCTGCGAGGGAGGCCCTGAGATGTGAGTGCATCTCAGAATGTGGATACAAGTGCCTCATTTGGGTCATGACCCCTAGAAACTCCTGAGCGCAGTGGGAAAGTGGAGCAGGGAGAGAAGGAAATCAGTTTCTTCTCTGGCACTCCTGGCCTGCCTTGAACGCAGGCAAAGGTGACTCCAGCCGCCAGATGAATCCCCTGGCAAAGAGGTGCAGGTACTGGCAGAGAAACTGTTAAGTTGCTGGGGGCATCGTGGGGTGGGGAGGAGGTACAAACAGCCTCTGCTACAGCATCATTCATGATCATTCCGCTTTAGACAGACCTTAGCTTTCTGCTACCACATATAGTGCTGTATTGAATATCCTTGGCTCCTGGCCCCTTATGATCCTGTGTGGGAGAGTTCCTGAATATATGGCCCAAGAGTAGAATTACTGGGTCTAAGGGACGTGTATGCTGAGTTTCCCCAGCTCAACCAGACTGCTCTTCCCAGGCGCAGCCCTGACTGACAGCCTCGCCAGCAGTGCATCGAGTTCCAGCCACACCATCACAGGATTAAAAACCATTTCTAGTCCTGTCCACCCATGGAGTCTCACCCATACTACCACCAGCATGTGACAGAATCTCTTTCTAGTCCTGTACATCAGAGAGCTGGAAAGTGGTCTTCCACTCTGATAACGAGTTAATTTCTTATGTTTATTAACTGTTCAGGTTTTTGCAGGCCAAAGAAAAAGCTGGGTACTTCCTCCACACTGCACACCAAAATAAAATGCAGTTATATCATTAAAAACAAATTATTAAAATTGTAAAAATATTTGAAGAGAAAAAATTTTTTTAAATGTGAGTTGAAAGTTGAAGTGTATATTTGAAAATTGCTAAGAGAGTAGATCTTAAAAGTTCTCATCACAAGGAAAAAAATGTGTATGTGACAGATGTTAACTTTTTGTGATCATTTTGCAATATACACACATATCAAATCACCTTAAACTAATACAATGTTATATGTATATCTCAATAAGACTGGGATGAAAACAGAAAAGAATGGCAAATTTGACCACAAAAAAAAGTGTTTAATTCTGTACAATAAAAGATACCTAAAAAAAGTTTTTTTAAAAACACTGAGAGATGCAATGTAGGGAAATAGGTACAACATACATAAAAGGAGATAAATATAAAAAATACATCAAATCATATAGAAAAAGAAAAAGAACCTTATGGGAAAATGGGTAAAATTATGAACAAATGATGCCCTGAAGAAGTTTTACAAATGGGCAGTGAGCAGCACAAAACACCCCATTGGAAATGAGGAACCAGCAGTCAAATCCACTAAGACTCATTCATTTCTCCATTGTCAGACTCACAAGTACTCCGTGTGGGCATGAAGCAGGGTTACAGGCTCTTGCCAGTTCTGTGGGTGGCAGTATAGATCCAGCCAGTCTTGGCCAAGGCACCTGGCTCTTGCGTCACACACAGGAGCTGCATGCAGAGGAGAGACAGCCACACAGGAAGTCCCAGATGTACTCATTTCTCTCCTGAGAGCTTAGCAGAGTTTAAGCTCAAAGTCCCTTTACTGGTGCCATGCTCTAGCCTTCTGGAGGCTTCTAAGAGTTCCCCCCACCCTGAATTGGAGGATGGGCAGAGGAGCAATGAGGAGGTGGTCTCTAATTTGAGTGTCAGACCCCTGGCAGCTCTTACAGCACAGATTGCTGGGTGCATTCCTGGAGTTTCTGATTCAGCGTGAGATGGGTTCAGAAATCAGGGAGTGTGGACACTATATTAAAGTATGAGCAAAACATGGTTATAATGACCATATTAGTCTGCTTGGGCTGCCATGACAAAGTACTACAGACTGGGTAGTTTAAACAACAGAACTGGGCTTCCCTGGTGGCTCAGTGGTGAAGAATCCGCCTGCCAATGCAGGGGACATAGGTTCGAGCCCTGGTCCGGGAAGATTCCACATGCCGCGGAGCAACTAAGCTTGTGCGCCACAACTACTGAGCCTGCACGCCTAGCATGCTCCACAACAAGGGAAGCCACAGCAGTGAGAAGGCTGTGCACTGAAACGAAGACCCAACGCAGCCAAAAATAAATAAATTTTAAAAAAAACAAAAAAAAACCCAGAACTGTGTTGTCTCAAAGTTCCAGAGGCCAGAAGTCCAAGATCATGGTGTTGGCAGGATTGATTTCTCCTGAAGCCTCTCTCCTGACTTGTAGATGTCTGTCTCTTCTCTGCGTCCTCACATGATCATCCCTCTGTGAATGTCTGTTTCCTAATCTCCTCTTTTCATATCCTTATAAGAAGTCAGCTTTGTATATACCAGTCAGATCACACTAGGACTCACCTAGTGACCTCATTTTAACTTAATTACCTCTTTAAAGGCTCTTTCTCCAAATACAATCAGATTCTGACGTGTTGGGGTTTAGGACTTCAACATATGAATTTTGGGGGAACACAGTTCAGCCCATAACAATGACCTCATCCAGAATTTCTTAGTCAGGTCTTGGACTTCTTTTGCTCCCCTTGGCCAGCATATCCACTTACCTCTTTTCCTCAGGCCATATTTGAGTTATCAAAAGAAAAAGTTTCAGAAACCTAGTGGGAATAGAGTCACCTCCAACACTACTTATTTTTCTTTTTTTTTTGCAGTACGCGGGCCTCTCACTGTTGTGGCCTCTCCCGTTGCGGAGCACAGGCTCCAGACACGCCGGCTCAGTGGCCATGGCTCACGGGCCCAGCCGCTCCGCGGCATGTGGGATCTTCCCGGACCAGGGCACGAACCCGTGTCCCCTGCATCGGTAGGCAGACTCTCAACCACTACGCCACCAGGGAAGCCCTACTTAGTTTTCTTGATTGTATTATGTTTTCATTCATCTCTCCTCCTTTATTGATGTCTCCAAACTGTAAATTCCATGAGGGCAGGGACCTTGACTGCTTTCTTTACAGTTGTATCCCAAGGTCCTAAAACAGTACCCAGCATATAGTAGATGCTGAATAAATGTGTATCAAATATATGACTGAATGACCCACCCCTCTCCTTCCTTCTAGCATTATCCCACAGAGCATGCTCATCTCACACACACAAACACACACACACACACACACACACACACACACACACATCTCTAATGTATGTAATATCTATTCAATGGTCCACTCTGACCTATTTCTAGCAAAATCTCTTTATGCAGGTTTTGTCTGTGAAAAAGAAGCAATGCAATGCTCTGTTGTATAGATACTGATGAGGAAATGTCCCTAAGATATGTTTAACTTTTAAAAAGGAAGTCGCAGAACATATCCTTCCACACCTTGCCCCATGCCCTATGCTCCACTCGTACTTCTCCTCCTCCCACACCTCACCACCACATTACTAAAGGCCTATTTCCAGTAGGTCCATTTACCCAGTACATGATGTCTAGCCACCAAAAGGAAATTACAAGGCATACCAAACAGCAAAATATACACTTTGAAAATACAGAGCAAGCATCAGAACCAGACCTACACATGGCAGATATGTTGGAATTATCAGACCATGGAATTTAAAATAACTATGATTAATATGCTAAGGGCTTTAATGGAAAAAGTACACAATATGAAAGCACACAATTACATATGGGCAACAGAGAGAAGAAATTCTAACAAGGAATCAAAAAGAAGCACCAGAGATCAAAAACATTCCAACAGAAATGAAGAATGCCTTTATTGAGTTTAATAGTAGACTGGACATGGCAGACGAATAATCTCTGAGCTTGATGATATGTCAACAGAAACTTCCAGAACTGAAAAGTAAAGAGATAGAAGTCTGAAAAAATAAAAAAGAATATCCGAGAACTGTGGATAACTCGGAACTGTGGGACAACTGCAAAGGGTGTAACATACAACTAATGGGAATAACAGAAGGAGAAGAAAGGGAAAGAAACAGAAGCAATATTTGAAGCAGTAATGACTAAGAATATCTCTGAATTAACGCCAGACACTAAAGCACATTTCAGCAGGATAAATGTAAAAATACCAAAAAACTTGCACTTAAGCATATCATATTCAAACTTCCGAAAATCAGAGATTAAAAAATAAAATCTTGAAGGAAGCCAGAGAGAAAAACACCCTACCTGTAGAGGAGCAAAGACAAGGGTTACATCTGACTTCTCAGAAACCATGCAAGAGAAAAGAGAATGTAGTGAAATATTTAAGTGTTGAGAGGGAAAAAACCCCCACTAATCTAGATTTTTGAACACTCCAAAATTATCCTTCAAAACTGAAGGAGAGGGCTTCCCTGGTGGTGCAGTGGTTAAGAATCCGCCTGCCAGTGCAGGAGACATGGGTTTAATCCATGGCCTGGGAAGATCCCACATGCCATGGAGCAACTAAGCCCATGCACCACAACTACTAAGCCTGCACGCCTAGACCTCGTGCTCTGCAACAAGAGAAGCCACCACAATGAGAAGCCCACACACCGCAATGAAGAGTAGCCCCCCTCGCTGTAACTAGAGAAAGCCTGCACGCAGCAACGAAGACCCAACACAGACAAAAAAAATTTTTTAAAACAAAGTCAAAAGTGTTTTATTAAAAGAAACAAAACTGAAGGAGAAGTATATTCTCAGACAAATAAAAATTAAGGGAATTTGCTGTTAGTAGACCTGCCTCGTGAGAAACATTAAAAGAAGTTCTTCAGGGAGAAGGAAAATAATACAGGTCAGAAACTCAAATCTACATAAATAAAGAGCATCAGAGAATGAATAAGTTGAAGGTGAAATAAAAACACATTTTTCTTATTCTTTTGTTCAAAATAATATTAGCAGCAAGGCATTCAGTTATGTATGCTTATGTGTGTATGTATGTGTATATAGCAAACATACTCTTACCAAAAAATCTAACAATAGCACTTTTTGGTATTTACTCAAATGAACCGAAAATGTATGACTGCGCAGAAACCTACACATAAATGTGTATAGCAGCTTTATTCATTCATAATTACCAAAACTTGGAAGCAACCAAGACATCCTTAAGTAGGAGAATGGACAAATAAACTGTGATACATCCACAATGGAATACTATTCAGCACTAAAAACAAATGAGCTATGAAGCCATGAAAAGACATGGAGGAACCTTAAACGCGTATCTTTAAGTGAAAGGAGCCAATCTAAAAAGGCTACAAACCATATGATTTCAACTGCTGTATATGACCTTCTGGAAATGCTAAAAACTATGGAGACAGTGAAAAGACCAGTGGTTGGCAAAGGTTAGAAGAGAGCAAGGGATGAATAGCTGGAGCACAAAAGATTTTTAGGCAGTAAAACTTTTGTATCATACTATAATTGTGGATACCTGTCATTATAAATTTGTCAAAGCCAGTAGAATGTGTAACATCAAAAGTGAACCCTAGGGCTTCCCTAGTGGCGCAGTGGTTGAGAGTCCGCCTGCCGATGCAGGGGACACGGGTTCGTGCCCCGGTCCGTGAGATCCCACATGCCGCGGAGTGGCAGGGCCCGTGAGCCATGGCCGCTGAGCCTGCGCGTCTGGAGCCTGCGTGTCCGGAGCCTGTACTCCGCAACGGGAGAGGCCACAACAGTGAGAGGCCCGCGTGCCGCAAAAAACAAAACAAACAAACAAAACCAAAAAAAGTGAACCCTAGTATAGCCTATGGACTTTGGGTGATAATGATGTATCAGTGTAGGTTCATCAATTGCAACAAACATACCTCTCTGGTCGGGGACGTTAATAGTGGATACTGATAGTGGAATGGACTGTGCCTTGTAGGGACAGGGAGTAAATGGGAAATTTCTATACTTTCTGCTCAGTTTTGCTGTGAACCTAAAACTGTTCTAAAAAAGAACTTATTCATTAAAAAAGAAAACATAACCGCAGGTAGCAAAGACATGAACAATATTGTTCTGTTATTTTTATGGTGATTACATTGCTTATTTTCTTTACAGGGAGTGAGGAAGTGTTTTAGATATATTAGTAAATTTCTAACCACCTGCTCATTCCCTTGGGAATTCTAAAAAGTTTTAGAACTCATTAGGAAAACCACTTACTCTCCATAGAAATGCAGTTTTAGGATTTAAATCCACATTTAATCACAGAAATAAAAAGGAGCACAGTGTTAAGTGGGTAGCCTTGCAAACGTCTTAAACACTATTGTGCAAACCTGCCATTGAGAAATCCAGCTCAAAGAAATCCAGCAAAGGGGATTCGGCATGTTGTCAAACTTGTCCTACTCCCTGTGGATCCTGAATGTTTGACTCCAGAAAACTGGCACTTAATTTTAATCAAGATTTTCTAAAAGACACAGGACACTCCTACTTTCCTTGGCTCCTTCACCATTTCCAACACAAATAAGATGTGCTCTGGGCTCAGGACTATCATTGCCACACACACAAACACTCCTATGTTTGGAATGAAGAAGGAGTGGTTATTTATTTCCTCCAGTCTGTGACATAAAAAACAAACAAACCAACAAACTCAGTTTGAAAGCTCGAGGATGCAGACAAAAAGCACAATAGGATTTCACTTTAAAAATCTGATTGAACACAACTCGGTCCAGAATTTGGGAGAAGGAAGGATTTCGGGGCTCCACCTAGGAGGGTCTGGACCCTGCATTTGGAGGACACTTTGTTCAAGATGGAGAACAAGCTGACTTTCAAATCAGGTAATTATGAGAAATGAGGAGAATAGGGACTATAAGGACTTTAGAGCCCCCCTTGGCCTCCGCTTGGCGCTGCCCTGATTCCACCACCTCCTTTTTGAGCGCCTCTCTGAGTCCCTACCACTGGGACCAACATGGCAGCTCATGATGGACTTTTATGTTGCCCTGTGCCTACTTTGGCTTGAACTTTATGCTAACGAGAACAACCCGTCTTGTGGTCTATGAAACGTACATTGTACATCTGCTTTAACCATTAAAGGAAAGGGTGCATTGTCCAGGAGTAAAGAGTGTCCATCTGGAAAACAGAGATAAATGCCTCCCTTCCTGGGACTCCTTTGATGATAAGGCTTCCTTCCTACGAGCTAAGGCCATACTGACTCGCTGTGTATGTGCCAATCTGTCTTTTTCGAAACCTTGAAGAAATGTACCCCCATCAGGTTCGATGTTTTGTTCCGACAAAATATAAAACTGTCCTGAAAACCATGCTTCTCTGGAGCATTTCCTCAGAGCTATCTGAGAAGCTGTCTTCTGGGCTACAGTCCCCAGTCTGGCTTGAATAAAACTCTCCTCTATTCTTATTATAGATTGGTTTATTCATTGTTTCCAGTGACATCAGCAATCTTAGTGAGCACCCTGTCAAACCCCTTCATGTACAGATCAGGAGACTGAGGTTAAGAAAGGTGGAATGATTCACCTGAGGACACCAAGCAAATAAGCAGCAAGCACAGAAGGGAGATCAGTCACCAATAGGTTACCCTTGCTCACTGTGCCAAGATGAATTGTGCCAACTCTCTGACTCCTTCCTTTAAACCTTGCTGATTGAGGTGGGAGGAAGAAAGGAGGTGAAACATAAACATGACACGGAGAGTCCTTTGGCCTTATTCTCTGATCGTATTTTTGTTCAGGGTACATACGAATGCTTTCTTCAACCTAGATGACCCAGATGAAGCCACAGGTGTGCATGTCTGGTCCATCTCTGCTGGGGATCCTGGCAAGTCACCTAGTAACTCCCTAAATTGGCTCTGAACACATCCTCCAACTTCCAGGTAATGGGTCCCTGCCCTTCTGTCACCACTGAAACTGGAACTTCTCCAATGATTATAATAACTGCCTGTTATTACCGTCTATTACTGTGCTAGGTGCTTCATATTTATTAAACCATTTTATCTTCATGATAATCCAAGAGGGAATTACCATTTCCATGGTACAGATGAGAAAACTAAGAAAGCAGAGGGATTCTTTTAAATGTGCTGAGAGTGTTAAAGCTAGGACAGGAGGCCAGACCCAGTCAACTGGGCCTGGACTACACTCATTCCCCCGCTCTGGGTACTGTGGCCTGCTGTCCCCACTCCAGCTCCCAGACATGGGCCTGCAGCCTTCCCAAAAGAATCAAACTTAAATCTTTCTTTTATTCCATGAACACATCATACCTGGAACCCAAGCTAGACCCAGAGCCTGCGGCTCCTTGACTATCTAATAAAGAAGATTGATGTGATTACTTTGTTTCAGGGTCTTCATCTAATAAAGAAATGTAATAGATGGAAAAATAGAGAGAAGAAAGGAGAAGTGAGGAAGGGAGAGAGAAAGATACTAAAGCAAACCTCCCTATACCGGCTTATCTCACTACCCTGGGGGTATTCATAGTAGTGCAAAGCAGTGCACCAATACATACATGCACACACATACATACACACATGCATACACATACAAACACATGAATGCATGTATATATGCAGGAGTGAGTAGACATGAATATATATGTAATGTATATATTTGACTCTAATGTATAAAACTAGTAAGGATTGGTTGTACTTGATTGTGAGCCATTGAAGTGGAAATGCTAAATGCATGTGAAAAGATGCTTCCTGAATGACAAATGTAAGTCATCCATCTCAACCAGTGGAACAGGAAGAGGGTCACTTGGGCATCCCACGATCACCTGGTGGGATCTGAGTAGCTCCGGCTTCTCTTTTTCCCTGTCACTGGGGAAGGTCATTAACTGTGCTGGGTGGAAAGTGCCCCACCCCTGCCTCTGTGCCTTTGTGCATGCTGTTCCTGTCTCTTCAAAACCTCATCCCCAACTCCCTACTCAACCCCTCAGTTCATCCCCCTCCTCCTTAAATGGCCCAGCTTAAGTCTTCCTATTCCAGGAAATTTTTTCCTGATCAACACAAGCTCACAATTCTTTTCTTGTCTGCAACCTTATACAATGAGTTCTTCTTTACTGTTATTTATTGTTGAGATTGTCATGAGGAATTAGGGAGATAAGTTACATAAAAGGGCCCAGCACTAAGTCTAAAACATGACAGGTGCTCAACAATGAAGACTGCTATGACTATGCTGGAAATAACATAGAACAGGAAGCAAAATAAAAGCAAAAATGTAAGTTTCTTGTAGAAATGTTCCATTTTAAAACATCTGGATTTTTTTTCCCACACAAAAGTAGTAAGGGTCTAGGTGAATGTAGGTTACGTGCTAGGCACAGTTCTGAGCACTTAGCATGTGCTGTCTTGTTCTGTCTTGCTTATTCCCCCACAGTCATCCTTGGAAATGAGTTCCACCATCATCCCTGCTTGACAGATGAGGGAACAAGGCACACAACTAGGAAGAGGGTGTATGGGGCTTAACCAATCCTCCAGACCACTCTGCACCCCCTTGCTCTCCCCAACACTAAGTACAGATCTTGTAAGGTCAGAAGGTTCACCTTCAAAATAGCATTTCCTTTTTAAAAAAATTTTTTTTAATTTTATTGAAGTATAGTTGATTTACAACTCTGTGTTAGTTTCTGCTGCACAGAAAAGTGACTCAGTCATATATATATATATATATATATATATATATATATATATATATCCTTTTTCATATTCTTTTCCATTATGGTTTATTGCAGGGTATTAAATATAGTCCCCTGTGCTATACAGTAGGACCTTATTGTTTATCCTATATATAATAGTTTGCATCTAAAATAGCATTTCCTTTTGTCCAAGCCCAAAGTCCCTGGTGATTTTAAGTTCATGGTTCTGTTTGTATGACCAGCACAGTTGAGAATTGCAGTGTGCCTGGGATTTTCCTTTAAACAGCATGCTTCCCACTGCCTAGCACAAAAGCACAACACCGGAGAACAACAAACATTATCAACAGCATTTTTTCTCTTGAGTGTATTCATTTTAGCAGTTCAAATTCATTTTTCAAGTTTCCTATAAGCAGTTTTAACACTTTTAAGCAGGTAAAATTCTATTCTTCTCAGGAAGTGGAGAAAAGTTCACCGGCAGAACCCAGGGAAGATCTGGGCTGATTCCAGTCTGGTGTTGGGTTAACTGCAGTGCCTGATTCAGGGGCAACCACACTGGGCAACCGTCCATCTGAGAGATGAAAATCCTTCAACTGCTGCTGGGGTGAGTCTCCTTGGTGGCCCAGATGCATTTCAGGGCCCAGCGCTCACTCCTGGCAGAAGCACGGCCCTGCAGTGGGCCCTGGAGCTGTCTCCAGTTCAGACACAGCCAGCTCACTCAGGGATCACACAGGGGCCATTCTGGGCTCCCCCATTTGGCTCGATGAACCTTCAAGAGAAGGTAGGGTACTAGGATCATTTTCTACATTCCAGATATTTATCTGATATGACCTTTGAGCCCGTTATAAAGTTATTCTCCATAGGTGCATAGTAGTAGTATCAAAGATCACCAATTAAGAGAAGACATTTTAATTAAAATCTAATATAGTCATTCGAAAGAATGTTTATATTTTGCTCATTATAGAGAACAGAGATAGAGTTTGCTAAGGACCAAGGACTCCTGGCCCTTGGTCCTCTCAGTGACTTCAGAACCAAGATGGCCTCTGCCACGGTGTTCCCCAGAGCTGCTCCAATCCATTGACTCCTATTCAGAGGAGCAGAGAAAACCTGTCTATAACAGGTCTCCTAAAAGACAGTGAGAGGTTAAGGGGTCCCAGCTCATGCAACTAACTTATTCCTGCTTCTCTGTACCTTGATGGGTAATGGCCGGACCACAGGAAGTATTTGCAACTCCTAGAAAAGAAGGGGATTACAAATTAACACAACGTAAATATAATAAAATAAAATGTTATCCTAAAACAGAGAGGTGCACAACTGTTCTTCTTTTACAACCTGTCTCTGTCTCTAACTAGCTAGGTGACTTTGAACAAGTCACTTTATCCCCTCTCCTTCCGCCCCTGAGTTGTCCCCTCTGAAAAATGACTGAATTTGAACTTGATGGCTCCTGCATGCCCTTCAGGCCCCGCAGTCCAGGGACTCTGGGCTGCCATGCGGGGATGATGGCTTCTTGGTGGCTGAGGCATCAAGTGAGAGCAGCATGGTGTACCAGGTACTTGCAGCCACAACTTGATTTAATTTAAACTGTATTTCATGAGGTAGATATTAATATCCCCATTACAGATGAGAATACAGAGGTTTAGAGAGAATAAATGATTTACCAAAGTTCCTAGAGCTGGTTAAGTGGTAGAGTCTGGATTCAAACTTTGAAAACCCATGCTTTTGGCAGCTCTGCATTGAGATCCTGCCACTATGCTAGACATTGGAGTAACAACCCCAAGTACACAGCACTTACCAGGAGCCAGACACAGTTCTAAGCACTTTGCATATACTAACTCGCCTAATCCTCACAACGGTCTCATGCCATTTCACAATTGAGGAAACTGGGGCACAGAGAGATTAAACAACTTGCCCAAGGTCACAGAGCTGGTATGTATAGGAGGGATATTCATAAGCACAAAAGATAACTTAGAACTGGGTTTCTCCTTTAAAATAAAGTATGGAAATACTATTTTTTTACAACTATCTGTAGAATATTGGCACAGAAATTTTTCCAGTACCAAATCATCTACCTTTCAAAACTTCCTCCAATACTAAGATTCTGTTCCCCAATAAACCTAGTCACAGCATCACCCCAGGACCCTCAGGTTGGGTATACTATAAAATACATTCGTTTCTAGAACAATTAATTTATCCTTCTTTAAGAGGGCTCTCCTAATTATGTTAATCTGCACTTTTAAAAAAAAGTGTAACGTAGTTATCCAAAACTTGAAAGATGAATAGGATTCTATGACATTATAAATTGTTTATTTGTAGTATCCTGAACTGAAACTTAATAATTTCACCAAGCATAAAATAAGCTCTTGGGGCTTCCCTGGTGGTGCAGTGGTTGAGAGTCCGCCTGCCAATGCAGGGGACGCAGGTTCGTGCCCCGGTCTGGGAAGATCACACATGCCGCGGAGCAGCTGGGCCTGTGAGCCATGGCCGCTGAGCCTGAGCGTCCGGAGCCTGTGCTCTGCAACGGGAGAGGCCACAACAGTGAGAGGTCCACGTACTGAAAAAAAAAAAAAAGCTCTTGTTTAAGTAAAATGCTAGACAATCATTGCTTGGACAATCTAAGATCACCCTTTTGAAGTTTTTCAGGATTTAGGATGCAGAATAACATTTTAAAGTGGCTCAGTGTTTATACAACATAAACATAGGGAGGTGTGGGTGAAGGTGAGAGAGCAAAACACAGTGTTCATATATTTTATAATTATTTATTGAGTATGCACTAGATACTTGTGAATACAGTGATGAAAATATTGTCACAGCTCCTATCTTTGGTCAATGGAGAAGGCAGACATTAATTCATACATACACAACTACATACTTAGGTTTTATTACGTGAAACCAAGAAGTGCAGAGTCCTGAAAAAAAAAAAAGTGCCGAGTCCTAAGAGAGCTTATAACTCGGGGAGGGGAGAGCTCCCTGAGAAAGTAGTGTTTGAGCTGAGATCTGAAGGATATATATCTCAGATCTTGGCTGGGAGATGAGAGCATTCTAGGTACAGAGTGTGCATTCCAGGTACATGTGCCAAGATGCACAGAAGAGGAAAGGAAGGGCTAGTGGGGATGGGACACAGAAGGAAGGATGGTTAAGGATGGGGCTTTAGGTAATGGTGTGGCTGGCACAGTGGCACATTCAATTCTACTCCCTCTTTCCTGAAAACAGAACCCCACTTTATTCAGGCAATGGGCAGAGACCCCTTGATCTCAGTGAAGGTAAGCCCAGCTCCCAGACTCAAAAGGTAAGTCATAATTGGTTGGCTAATTCTTTGCCTCCTTTCCCAGTGACCAGAGAGGGGTTGGCAAGTGGCCAGTTCTGACCAATAAAGGAAAAATGAAAGAATGCTGGAGTGTTCTTGGGAAAAATTAGATTTCCAAATAAAACCTCAGAGATCAAGAGAAGACATCCTTTTTGCCTTGCCTCTCTTGTCCTGACTGTATGTGACAGTGCGGCACTGTGGTCATCTGGAATGCATGACAATCTTAAAAACACAAAGCCACCGGGTGGAGGACGACAGAATGGAAAAGTAGCACCTGGGCCCTTGACATTTCCAAGCCTCTGAGCAAACCCTGGAACTGCCTCCCCCAGGCTCCTTGATATGTACGATCATTGAAGGCCTTTGTTTAAGCCATTATTGCTCAGGTCCTCTTATTCATAGCCAGATGCAACCAAAACTGATATGTGCGGGAAGGCATTTGTTTCAGTGGTCTATTGTTAAGTCATGAACCACCTCAGAACTTAATGGCATAAAGCACCCATTTATTATTATCTCTCACAGTTCTGTAGGTTGACTGTGCCCAGCTGGGCAGTTCTCACTTGAAGTCTTACAGGTGGTTGCCCTCATACAAAAGCTGCAGTCATGTGAAAACTCGACCAGGTTGGATGCCCAAGGTGGCTCACTGATGTGGCTCTTGGCTGGGTGCTCAGCTGGGGCTGTCAACATTGCGCCTATTCATGGCTTTGTCATGCAGCTTTAGCAGCTCACAGTATGGTGGCTGGTTTCCTAGAGGGAGTATTCTAAAAAACAGTGTTCTAGCAGAAACAGTAAAGTTTTTTATGACCCACTTTCAGAAGTCACATGGCATCATTGGTCAAAAGCAAATTGCAGAGCCAACCCAGATTCAAGATGTGAATACCAGGAGGTGTAATTCAGTGGGAGGGTCATCTTTGAGACTAGCTTCCAGACTGTTGAAGGATTTTAAGTGATGAGTGGTGTAGTCAGATGGTTGCTGTATCAAATGGATCGGTGGAAAGGAAGATAAAATAGGGAGACGAGTGGCGTGGCTTTCTAGGATTGTGATTGACTCCAATATCCATTCTGTGCCTCCCATTGTGTATCAGCAAATCATCCCTTCTCTCCTTTACACTTACTGATTCAGGTGTGGACAGATCCAAGTCAATGTCGACCAAGGAGACTTGAGCAGAACTCTCAGGATCTCTTAGTAAATTCGTTCCTTGTTCTTAAGAAAAAACCTCTTGAAACCAGTCTTTCTCTTTGGCTGGACATGAACATGGAATCATGCAGAACTGATTACCATCAGCTGCTGTCTCATAGCCAGTGAGGCGTACTGGTCTTAAAATTATCTTGATATTGGTCTTACACAGAAGTTAATACTGTGGGTAGTGGAACAAAGATCTCAGAAGAACTAGAGGCTTCAATAGCTTTGTTGAGCCACAGGACAGGAGCTATCCAGGGATGACCTGAACCTCACTTTTTAAATTTTTCACAAATTATTTGATTGATTGATTATCACTGCATATTTTGCAAGGCTACATGTATAATTAAAGACATTAGAGCAGGTGTCCAGAAGGACAAGGGATGAGAATGGGAGTGGGGACTGGAGACAAAGTGGGGGGAAACGAATGGATGGATGAATAAAGAGACTACAAGTGATTTATAAACTTAGCAGTCTGAATAACTCAACTTTATACCCCTACAATAATAAAAATAATAATAATGAATTGAGAGCCCTTAAGAAATATTATCTAAGGAAAGGTTGCAGGAATGGATTCAAGGGTGTGTATACAAAACTACCTGTTTGATATACTGCAGGGTAATGGGAGATTTAAGGGATTTTCAGTTAATTTTAATATTATGCCAACAAATCTATTTGATCTTAGATCCAAACAGAAATTTTTCTACATCCCACAATAAGATATTATTCCACTGTTCAATACACATAAATCACTGATAACAGTGACTGACACATAATGCTAAATACGTTAGGTAAAATATTATAAAGAACAATTAAAGATACAACTTTGCTTAATTTTGATTTTTTTCCCATTTAGTACATATACTATACATGCATATACATATATACTTACGTATATTATAGCTTAAGAATTCAGATAAAAGCACGAGGTTTATAAAAATAAAAATCTGTCCTGGCCCACCCTTCCCCACCCCAGATTCCCATTTCCAAAAGGCAACTACTTCTTTTAGTTACTTCTAAAAATTTCTTTATATTTTTAAGTAGCTTGCTCTTCTGGTATTTATGATGTTTTCATTTTGCTGCTGTTCATTAACAACATGCTATAGAAGATGAAGATTCAGGTGTCTTAACATTATCCCTCACACACATTTCAACATTTCACCAACTCCCATCTTCTCAATATAGTTGAACCCATTTTTCAGTTAAGCTCATTCACAGTGTTTCTATTATTAAATGACTTTAAACGTTGTTCACTGTCAAGCCAAATAGTGATTCCTCTCTGTAACATTTTTCTTCTGGGTTTAATTGCCTCTTTCTGTTAATTTTCTTGATGTTGGACCCACTTAGATCCATCCCTTCTGTCCTCCATCCCGTTAATCCAATTTTGCCTAGTCACACTTAGGCCTGCCCACAGCTGTCATCCTGGAATCTCCTTCCCTTCTTTTCTGTGTGAGGTGTCCCATGCCATCTTCTTTCTTGTTTTGCTATTCATTTGGGAGCGGCATATCACCCAGGAGTTTCTTGAGAAAGAGTACCAACGTGGATCGGTTATTAAGAACTTGTGTGCGGGCATCAGTGCTGTTCTGTTTTCCAGACATGGAGTAACATCACACCTCCTTGCCACATGAGTAGAAGTGGTATGTTACCTTCATGCCATAGCACTAATTGCTAGTATGAAACTGGCACTAACACAATGATAGGTGATGTCCAGGATGGTGGCTGTTGTGTTGACCTGGATCATGAAAATGGGCAGTGTTGCAGGATCTCCCCTACTCTCAGATTTACAAAGGGGTGTAGCATAAGCAAGAAATAAACTTGTTATAATAAGCCACAAAGATTTGGGGGATGGTTGTTACTGTAACATCACCTAACTGATCCTAATTGATACACATTGTATGTCTTCATTCTACTTTTATTATTGCATAATAGTTAATGATAGACTCCTTTGTTGGAAATCATTTCCTTCAGAAGTTTGAAGGCATTGGGGACTTCCCTGGTGGCGCAGTGGTTAAGAATCCGCCTGCCAATGCAGGGGACAAGCGTTCAATCCCTGGTCCAGGAGGATCCCACATGCTGCGGAGCAACTAAGCTCATGTGCCTAGCTATGGAGCCTGCACTCTAAAGCCCGTGAGCCACAGCTACTGAGACCATGTGCCAACACTACTGAAGCCCGCACACCTGGAGCTGGTGCTCCACAACAAGGGAAGCCACTAAAATGAGAAGCCTGCGCACTGCAAGGAAGAGTAGCCCCCGCTCGCAGCAGTGAAGACTCAACACAGCCAAAAATAAATAAAATAAATTAATTAAAAACAAAAAGTTTGAAGGCCTTGGTCTATGCTGTCTGGCTTCTAATATTGTTAATGAGAAGTCTGACCCCACATTTACACTTGATCCTTTTTATATGACCTGTCCTCCAATCCCCCCTTTTAGAATATTTAGGAGCTTTCTTTATTTTCATTTATGTTTAATTTTACAATGGTATAAGTAGTTGTGGGACTTTTTTTTTTTTTTTTTTGCAGTACGTGGGCCTCTCACTGTTGTGGTCTCTCCCATTGCAGAGCACAGTCTCCGGACGCGCAGGCTCAGCGGCCATGGCTCACAGGCCCAGCCGCTCCGCGGCATGTGGGATCCTCCTGGACCAGGGCACGAACCTGCTTCCCCTGCATCGGCAGGCAGACTCTCAACCACTGCACCACCAGGGAAGCCCTGTGGGACTTCTTATAATCAGTATGTTGGGTACTTGAGGGAGCCTTTCAATCTGGAAACTCATGTCCTTTGGGGAATTTTCTTCTATTATGTCTTAGGTTGTTTCCTCTCCATCTTTTCCTATGTGCTGTCTTTCTGGAACTCAAGTATATGAATCTTGCAATTCCTAAACTGTTTCTCTCATCTGTGTGTCATTTCTCCCTAATTTCTATCTCTTTGTATTTTTTGTTATATTTTCTGGGACATTTCTTTAACTTTATCTTTCAAGACTTTTAACACATTCTTTCATTTCTGCTTCCATGTTTTTAATTCCCAAGAACTCTTCCTTATTACCTAGATGTTCCTTTTTATGACATATGGCTCTTGCCTCATGGTTGCATTATATTCTTCTTCTTTCCATTATATTCTTCTTCATTTCACATTAATCCTGTTTCCCCAAGTTCCTTTTTTTTTTAAATAAGCTTTTTATTTTACAATAGTTTTAGATTTACAGAAAAAATTGTGAAGATAGTAGAGTTCCTATATAACTCACAACTAGTTTCCTTATTATTAAACAGCTTATACAAGTATGGTGCATTTGTCACAATTGCAAAGCCAATTGTGCCAAGCTCTTTTTATTCTTTGTTTTGGTGTTTTTCTTTCATGTTAAATTATTTTTTCAACTCTGCGGTGGCTCTTGGATGACCATTAATATCTAAGAGTTGGGAAAATCCTGATATATAAAGTAAATGGGATTTTACTGGGCTTTAATTAAAAAGTCTTTTCAGTGACTATAGTAAAGTCTGTCACTATATTAACGTTCACTTTATTCAGTCTCTGAGTGGGCAGCAATCCAAGGTAGGAAAAAATTAAAATTTTAGAAAAATTTTTTAATTTTTAGAAATGTTTTTCAAATGTACTGGAAACTAATACCTAATATGACCAAGTAGAAATAATATCTGAGGAAATATGGTTAATAGGGAAAACAGGAGGCCATTTTAAAGTAAATGTAGTTAATATACCCAGAAAGTGGTGCTTTAAGGCAGAGTCTTTATACCTCTTTTCTCCTGTATCTACACTCATTTCCATTTCTATTCCTTACCTCTTTTCTGAACTTCAGATCCAAACATCCACCTGCCTATGGGACATCTCCATGTAGATGTCTAACACCTGCTTTCAAACTTGCTCACCTTCAGTCTTCCCCATCTCAGAAAATGGTAATGTCATTCACTCAGTGATTCAGGCTAAAGACCTTGGAGAATCCTTGATCTACCTTTCTCTCCCATCCCACAGTGGCAAATCCTATCAGTTCTATCTTCAAACTGTCTCTGGTATGATGACTTCTCACCTCATCCAACTCTACCACCAGCATCTAACTAAGTCAGGACCTTTGCAGTAGCTCCCCTCACCCTACACCAGCCACACTCTCATCTTTGGTATTTCTTGAACTCCCAAAACATTTTATCATCACTTAGTCTTTCCCCTACCTATAACACTCTTTCACCAAACATTCATAAATTTCATTCCTTTATTAAAAGTTCTGTCCACACAACAACTCTTTAGAGAGGCTTCCCTGTCCACTTTCTGTAATTCTTTATCTCTATACATACTTTCCCTTTCTTCATAGCATTTCATGACATTAGGCCATATATTTTATTGTTTACCTGTTTATTACCTGTCTACCCACTAGAGTGTAAGCACCAGGAGGGCAGGGATGTGACATTTTTTGTGCATTTCTATGCTCCAGTGCCTTAGGAAATAAGTGCTCAATAAATAAATGTTGATGAATTCCACATCTAGAATTTTAAATAACATCTCTAGAAATTAAAAATGATCACTGAAATTAGATTTTAAATCAATGATCTGATGGGCTGAATAGGCACAACTAAAGACAAAATGGTGGACTAGAATATTGATACCAGGAATTTTACCAAAATGAAGCTTAAAAGGACAAAAATTGGAAATTTTGGAAAAAAGTTAATCTATATAAAATTTAAATACATACATATAAAGAAATCCTTTATTGTGGTAAAACATACATACATAACAAAATTTACCATTTTAAGTGTATAATTCAGCACCATTAAGCATCCGCTTATGTGCTTAGTGACTATTTGTATACCTTCTTTGGTGAAATATCTGTTCAAATCCTTTGCCCATTTTTTAACTTACTTTTGTTTTGTTTTGTTTTTGTTCAGTTGCAGGAGTTCTTTATACATTCTGGATATTAATCTCTTATCAGTTGTGTAGTTTGCAAATATTTTCTCCCATAAATAAAAAACTGTTTTAAAGGTAACATAAATAATGAGGTAGAAATAGTCAAAAAACTTGTTCTAGAACTGAAGAAAGTCATAATGCTTCAGCTTGAAAGAAACCACCTAGTAACCAGCAAAATAAATGAAAAATGTTTAACATTACTACATATAATACTTGTGTGTGTGTGTTGTGTTAGTCTCAGATTCTTGATAGTGATGCTCATGGTTAGGAATGCCTAAGACACTTGCCCAGGGCCTATATTACAAGGAGTCAGTCCCCACAGACATTTCCCTGACCTGATCCAAAGTTGTGGCTGGTCTGGTCCTTGTACTTCTTATTATGATTGCAGGATGCACTTCAGCAAAAACCATCAGGGAACTTTAAGGAACAAAGCCTATCACTCACAGGTCTTGGAGGGTACACGGCAAGCTCCAGGACCACACTGTGAGGTCATGGAGAGGGAGGGAGGAAGGGAGGAAGGGAGGGAGGGAGCGGGGGGCGGAGAGAGAGAGATAGAGAACCTAGCAAAAATCAGGGGCTCTGCCTTTGTTAGGGTCCAAGGTTGGGGTGTGTAGGGTTTTGCAGGTTCACTCTGTCAGGAGGAAGAAATTTTTCTCTACTCTTCTAGGTTCTTCTGGCTGGTCTAAGAATTAAACTGACATGAAACAGATTAACAGGAGAAAATCACACAAAATTTTAATAACATGTATACATTGGAGAGACCCAGGAAAACCGGATAACTCACCAAAATGGCAGAAACCCTCACCTTACATATCATCTTCAGCTAAAGACAAAATAGGATGTTGGGGATAGCAGTTTGGGACTTCAAAGAAGAGGAAGGCAATTTACATGGAGATGGAAAAGCAACTGTTTGGTAAACAAATGTCTGCTGGCCATGCAGAGACAGTGAGACAGAGAGGAATTTTAAAAAACACACTGCTAGGTTCCTCCCTGTGTACACACCCAGTTCATACCATAGTTATCTATGGTGATAGCTCCCTTCCTGAAACAGGTCCTCTATCTACATTCTTTAGGCAGTTAGGAGGAAGGTCAAAGGTCTTCCTGAGTCTTTTGGGCTTTGAATTTTTTCAGCTCAAAATAATCTGCATGCCAAAGAAACATTTTCGGGTGAGAAATTTTGCTCCTCTGTAGTCCCACTTTTGAAACTTCTCTTTAGTTTCACAGTCCAGAAGTTAAGTTGATAAATTGCTTTATATCGCATTGAACCAGTATCTTACTCCTGATAATAGGTCAGTTCAGTTACTCATTTCAGGAAGCAGAAATGCAGGTGGGCTCCCAAAGCTAGGCCTATAGGGTGTAAGAAGTTGGGTATTTAATAAGAGGCATTTCTATGGAGACAAAAGAAAAGCAATGGTTAATGATTGGAGCAAGTTATAAACTCACTGTCTGAGTGAGTTCTGATTGCTGCCAGTCCAGAAGATTTCTCGATGTCAGGGTTGAAGCAGATTTTGCAGTTTGAAATGTCTCTGAGGATGTCATCAGGTGTTCAGGTAAACTTTCTGAGTGCCTTACACAGCAATAAGCACAAAGATTGTCTAAACATGGGCTATTGAGGTAACCTCTCTTAAGTTTATATCAAGTTGTTCAGTTCACAGGGCTTCAGGAAAAAGGCAGTTCTAGTTCTCAATGACTCCACGTCCAAAGTGGGAGAAAAATTGGAAACATTAGTTTGAAAAGTTGTAGTAAAAGATTTGAGTAAGCTAGAAGAATTCAGGATCCAGACCAGCTAACGAGTGGAAAAGCAAAACCTTGAAGACAATTAACAGAACTAGCATCTAATATCCATGACTGTGTATTAAAGTTCTACTGAAAAACAACTTTTTTCTCTAGTCACCCTTATTTCTAACAAAGATAGCTGAATTAACATTTAATTTGTTTGCTAAATAAATTTAGTTTCATTAAGCCTAGCCTGATTACTTAAATCCAGAAAGAATAGTGATTGACCATAAAGACTATTTTAAATTTGCTTTGCTGGAACTTTTCACAAGGAATTCCAGATTAAATTTTTTTTAGCCTATGGAGACCAGGAAGCCATGAAGCCACACCAAGGACTTGCCATCTGACTTGCCTGTAATACCTATATATTTGGGTGAATTCCTCTCTTCTTGAGGTCCCCCAAATATTCTGAGATTCTTGTGCCTGCCAGGAAGTGATCTTCCTTACTCACCTGGTAAGGCCACTGAGAACCTGTTATCAGGGCACCAGGCTAACTTTCCAAGGGATTTTATGGCTCCCTAAAGTCAACCTCAGTTCCTTAAAGCTGTCTGGCTGTATCTGATTCTATGCACATTCTCAAAAATGACTTTCCAGCCAAAGCCATAGCCAAAGTTTCCAATTGGGTCCTGTTATAAGGGGAAGATATTCTTAGTGAACTTATACAAATAACTATATTGCCATGAAAATAAGAATACTCACCAAGAGTCTCCAAATTCTGGAGCAATCAGGTAGGGATAAAAAAAAGATAAATTTTCAATTCTACTTACAAATGTATAATTTACCAAGTAGCTATAATATTGTTAGCTTAAGAGGAAAGATTTCCTTATATCTGGAAAGCAGAGATTAAAAAGCCTGTAATAGTTCAGATGAAAAATCATAAAAATTATGATCATGTTCATCAGTTCATTCAGTTTGGTATAATTAATTCTTATTGATCTTGATCTTTGTTAGCAGTTTTATGAAGCCGTCAGGGTTTTCATTAGAGTTCTGTAATTTCTTACTCAGTTAAGTATATGATTTGAAAGTTATCAGAAAGGTATATATGTCAAAAACTTCTTTCTATAAATCTTCTTGAACGTGAAGCATTTTTGTAAAAGCATCAGAGTAAAACAGTAACTGTCTGTAAATGACAAAATACTTAAAATGGTATGGTTAAAGATCTTATTATAATGCAATTGACAAGGAAATTTGGTTATTTCTGTGACATACGACATTATAAAATAATAACTAGAATTGTGATTGATATTATACCAGGACATATCTGAGTTTTAAGAATTTTATATAATTTCTATAACATTTATATTAGTAACATTCATTCATACAATATAACCTAAGGTTTATCTCAAATTATCACTCATCTGACAATGCTTTCCATGTAATTTAACATACCAAATAAGCCTAATAAGTTTAATATCTCTCTTTGAGATTTTTCAGGGGTTCTCTGAAAACCTCAAAGTTAGCTAGAGGTCAAAAAGACTTCATTTAGAATTTGATTTGGGGAAATTTGTCAAAGATATCAAAAGGTTTAAAACACTTGGTCAAATAGGATCATAGGTCACTGTGAAAGAATACTTATTCACTTAACCAAAGTGACAATAAAATATTTCAAAGGCAGAGCTTCCCTGGTGGCACAGTGGTTGAGAGTCCGCCTGCCGATGCAGGGGACACGGGTTCGTGCCACGGTCTGGGAAGATCCCACACGCCACAGAGCGGCTGGGCCTGTGAGCCATGGCCGCTGAGCCTGCGCGTCCGGAGCCTGTGCTCTGCAACGGGAGAAGCCACAACAGTGAGAGGCCCGAGTACCGCAAAATATATATATATGTATTTCAAAGGCAAATACAGAAAATTACAACAGATTATTTAAAAGGTAAAGAAATTTTACAATCTGCTATCAAAAACAGATCAATATTGCAAGATAACTTTGTCCACTTAACAGAGAGAAAAATTCAAATTCTAGTTTTGCAACAGCTTAGTTTTAATATTAAAATTCATTCACTCAATTAAATTTATTATATTTATTCTAAATTTATTCTATTTTATTCTTAGCCAGTCTTAACCATGCACAAAAATTTTTCTCAGGGTTTCTTTTCCACAAACCTCTATAACACCTTTCTTTTGTATATTCAAATTTTGTCCTATGCTTTCCCTTTCTCTCTCTCTCTCCTTTTTCCTTTAACTTCTTTTTAGGACAAAATTACTTGTTTTCCCCTTTAACAAAATGCATTTCCATTCCTTATACTTTTTTCCCCTTACATATAAAGATGTTTTCCTTATTAATTTTAATTATTTATATTAATTAGAGCTCTTAACCCTTAGAAGCCTTAATTTCTAGTGAAAACTAAGGAGTAAGCAATTGTGACCTGTTTGTTATACCAATATTTTTTGGTTGGCAAACATGTGAATACATTTCATAATTTCTAGAAACATACATTTCCTCATAACATAATATCTTTTTTAATGTGGTACATGACACGTTTCTAATAAATCTAAACATATTTAGTTTTTCTGTAATAAGAAGACAAAAAGTAAGTATATTTATACTCGTTTAGCAATTAATATTTCAGCAATTTATCATATTTGGAAATGATCTAGACATTTGATGAATTTTCATCATTTAATTTAACTTAGCAAAACTGTACAGTTTTGTTACCAAATTATTTTGGAAGCTGTTTTTAAGTTTTAGCTTACTTACATTTATCTACATCACTGTTCTCAAAAATTATGTTTAGATCACCCTTGAAAACTTCAGGAGACATTAGACAAAGTCGATCAACATCCCAAGCTATTTTTCTTGCTGACAAATTTTGTATCAGAGATAACATAAACTTTTTTGACTTTTGATAAACCTAGGTTGAATAAAAGTTTTACATTTAATGCTGACAACTCTAAACACATGCCTATTTTAATTGAACTCATAACCTTAAATATACTTTTATTTGTTAAAGATTAATCCTGGATCACATGAACTTGAAAAATATTTGGGTTTGTTTCTATTACATTTAAAAATATTTAATTTGTAAACACTTTTTTTTTTTTTTTTTTTTTTGCGGTACGCGGGCCTCTCACTGTTGCAGCCTCTCCCGTTGCGGAGCACAGGCTCCGGACGCGCAGGCTCAGCGGCCATGGCTCACAGGCCCAGCCGCTCCGCGGCATGTGGGATCCTCCTGGAGCGGGGCACGAACCTTTGTCCCCTGCATCGGCAGGCGGACTCTCAACCACTGCGCCACCAGGGAAGCCCTGTAAACACTTTTAAGCAAAGTAAACAGAGGTCTTTTACAAATTAATTTCAATAATACTATCAGAGGTAGAAAAAAATACCGTATCTTCAACATACACCACAGATACACAGACACAACCAGTGATCTTATAGCTTCATTTTAAAACTTTAGTCATGAATCTTTTACAAATTAATTTCAATAATACTATCAGAGGTAGAAAAAACACCATATCTCTAACATACACCACAGACATACAGACACAACTAGTGATCTCACAGCTTCATTTTAAAACTTTAGTCATGAATCTTTTGCAAATTAATTTCAATAATACCATCAAAAGTAGAAAAAATACCCTATCTCCAACATACACCACGGACATACAAACACAACCAGTGATCTCATAGCTTCATTTTAAAACTTTAGCCATGAATCTTTTACAAATTAATTTTGATAATATTATCAGAGGTAGAAAAAATACCGTATCTCTAACATACACCACAGCCATACAGCCACAACCAGTGATCTCATAGTTTCATTTTAAAACTTTAGTCATGAATCAGGTATTACAATATAAAACTCACTAGTTTATAAGTAACAGTTGGAATAAGTTAAGTTTATCTGCTCAGAAGACTAAGGTTTTTTTACTATCTGTGGAAGAGACTTTTAAGATTTGCATTTGTCCTTGAAAAATCTTTACAGAGACTATGAATCAGATTTTGGGGCAAGGAAGTCTTTACAGCAGGTTGTACTTTTTAAAGTTCTCTTTCCCTCTTTTTTCCCCCTTTGGTTTCAGGTACTACCTGACTGAGGTAACAGGGCCCAGTCTTAGGCAATAGTGACCTGTGTTTACATGTCTGTTTAGGTAGAGATTACAAGACAATGTTTTCAATTTCCTCAAAAGAACTGGGTTGCCGCCTAAATGGTATGAAAAGGCTGACTTTCTGGTTCAATTACATTTTCTTTCACTTGCTTCTTTATATCAAGGAGATTTCCAACAACTAAAATGGAAATCAAAATATTTCTATGTTCTAGAATTTCGGGGTTTATGTACCACATCTTTAAAAAATCTGCACAAGGCATTCAACAAAGGCCCTCTATCTGAGTGCATAAGTCAACCCTAAACCAGTTCACGCTAGGGACAAAAGTCCTCCGCCACTACTCCTGTCAATCCCCAGTTTCCACCTTACACTATGTGGGATCAGGCAACCCTATTGACTTCTTTTAGTATGTTCAATTCACGTACTACGTTGTCCAAAAGGTGGATTTATATGGCCTGTCTTACAATACCAGGCAGGGGAAGCATTCCACAGTGAGACACAAAGTTCACTCCCACAAAACAATCAGGCAAAAGAGACACAACCATTTTACATAAAGCCCATTCAAATATTCCCATTTTCTCCAAACTGAGGTAAATAGAGCAGACTTGTTTGGGGCCCTTTAATGTTGGGGGGATGAGTAGGGGAGTAAGTAACCACATCAGTATTTGTTTTATATATCCCACTTCTTAATAATTATCAAAAGATTTTCATCGCTCTGTGATGAATCCCATGATTCTTCCTTTTTTGATTCTACTTTATTCTGCCTCTAGCAATATTTGCTAGACATAGGTGTTGTGAGGTTGCCCCTGAGCAGAGCTATTTGCTTAGGTGGCAGCTGCCATTAAAAGTGCTAAAGAACTTCAGGCAGGGCACACTTGACTCAGAACAAAGTGTCAGGTTTGCTTTCTCACCACTCAAGTGGTTTATTTTTCCTTGTTAGACCCTAGCTGATACATTGCTTCTAAAATGATCCCATCAATCAATTTTCAAAGAGCTGGCAGAGAAATCCTGGCAAATGCAAGCCAGAGCATGTCCCTCTTCTGTTCAGAAACCTCCAACAGCCCCCATGTCATTTGGGAAATGGCAGAGTCCTGAGAGCGACCTACAATTCCCATAAGACCAGGTTTCTTCCTCACTCCTAACCTCACCTCTTACTCTTCTGCCCTCTGGCTCAATCCAATCCAGCCAGATGGGCCCCTCATTCTGACTTGAGCACTCTGAGAATGCTCCAACCTTAGGGCCTTGCACCTGTTAGTCACTCTACCTGCAAAGTTCATAGGAGCTGAGAAATTTTTGTAGTGTGTAGCACAAAGGACAATAGTATCAACTAGGTATCTGCATGGCTAGCTCTTCCATTTGCAACTAGTATTTAAGTCAAAAGTTAACTTCTCAGTAAGCTTTCCCTGGTCATACTATCTAAAATATCAACCTCTCAAACAATTTATATCCCCCTTCCCTGCTTTATTACTTTCTCTCTAGCATTTATCACTATCTAAGACACTATATATTTTCCTTGTCTGTCTTGTTTCTTTCTGGTTCCCTTAGTAGGATATAAGCTCCAGGAAGAAAAAGATCTTTGACTATTTTATTCACTTCTTTGTCCCTATCTCCTTAGGCTTATAGTGGGTACTGGTTAAATATCAGTTGAAAGAGTAAATGAAAAGAAAATGTAACCTCATGAAAGAAGAACTGACTTATGAATAAGAAACAATGAGCCAACTGAATTGCTACATACACCAAGAACAAAATACCACAAAACTACAGTGAATTAAAAAAAAACATGGTGCAAACCACTTAATGGCAAAGGAATAGTATCTAGATTACACAAAGAACTCTTAAAACTGAACAGTTAACATAAAATCCTATTGGAAAATGGGCAAAAGACATAAATACACATTTTACCAAAGACGATAAACAGACCTCTCTCATCCTTATTTGATAACAAATAAACATATGAAAATTGGAAAATTCTAATTAAAACTACAGTGAGATATAATTACATACCTATCAGAATGGCCAAAGTAAAAAATTGTGACAACACCTGGTGAGGATGCAGAGAAACTAGATCACTGATATGTTGCTAATGGGAAAGCAAAATGGTACAGGCACTCTGCAAAATAGTTTGGCAGGTTTTGTAAAACTGAACATAAAATTACCATATGACCCACCAATTTCACTTCTGGGTATGAATCCCAGAGAAATGAAAATTGATGTTTACACAAAAATCTGTACACAAATCTTCATAGGAGCTCTATTCTTAATAGCCAAAAACTGGAAACTACTCAAGTGTCCTTCAGCATGTGAATGGCCTAACAATGACCTAACATCCATACCACAGAATACCACTCAGTAATGAAAAGGGAAACACTATTGATACATACAACTTCCTGGCTGAATCTTCAGGGAATTATGCTGAATTTTAAATGCCAATCTTAAAATTTCCCCTATGGTATGATTCAATTTATATAAAATTCTAAAAATGCAAAATTATAGAAATGGAGAACAGATTAGGGGGTGTCAGGGGACAGAGACTGAGGAGGGAGAAGGGGAAGTGGGTGTAGCCATAAAAAGGCAAAATGAGGGATCCTTGTGGCAAGGGAATGTTTCTGTATCCTGACTGTATCAATGTCAGTATTCTGGTTTTAATATTGTACCATAGTTTTGCAAGACGTTATGATTGAAGAAAACTGAGTAAAGGGGACATGAGATCTCTCTGATTTATTTCTTACAATGCCATATGGACCTGAAAATATTTCAAAATAAGTAATTTATTTTTTTAAGTAATACTGTATCAGAATGGGCACAAATAAAACAGATTAATGGAATCAAATAGATGCTCCAGATACAAACTCTATCAGGTGTGGTTTTCCAGAAGCAGGCTATGAGACAAGGATATGTGTGAAAATGATTTGTTAAGAAGCATTCTCAGGAAAAACTGGTGGGAGAGATTGGTGGTAGGATCAGAAAAGAAAGGAGGCTGTAGTAAGTTGAATAGTGGCCCCCAAAGTCATGGTCTTATCCCAATCCTAATCCTACATTGTAAATGTCACCTTATTTGGAAAAAGGGCTGTAACAGGTGTAATTAAGGATTCTAAGATGAGATCATCCTGGATTATCCAGATGGGTCCTAAATCTAGTGACAGTATCTTTATAAGAAACACAGAGGAGACATACACAGAGAAAGAGGAGAAGACCATGTGAAGATGGAGATAGAAATTAGAGTGATGCAGCCACAAGCCAGGGAATGCCTGGAGCCACCAGAACCTGGAAGAAGAAAGGACACATTCACCCCTAAAGCCTTCAAAGTGAGTACAGCTTGATTTTGGATTTTTGACCTCTCAGAATATAAGAAAATAAATTTCTCTTTTTTTTTCTCCCACCTCATTCGTGGTAATTTGTTATGACAGCCCTAGGAAACTAATACAGATGTTGATACTAGGAAGTGAAGTGCTGCTGTAACAAATACCTAAAACTATGGAAGTGGCTTTGGAATTAGGTAATGGGTAGAGGTTGGAAGAATTTTGAGGTGCATGAGAGAAAAAGATTTGAACAGTCTACAAGTAGAAATATGGGCTTTAAGGATAATTCTGGTGAGATCTCAGAAGAAAGTGAAGAGCATGGTAGAGAAAATGTCTATCATCTTAGAGAATGGGGATCCCATCATGACCAGAATATGGATGTTAAAGTCATTTCTGTTGAGGGCTCAGAAGGAAATGTGAAACATGTTATTAGAAACTAGAGGAAAGGCAATTGTAGTGATACAGTGGCAAAGAACTTAACTGAATTGTGTCCTGTAGCTACTGTGGAAAGCAGAACTTTTAAGTGATGAACTTGGATAATTAGCTGAAGAAATTTCTAAGCAAAGTGTTGAAAGTGTGGTCTGGTTCCTTCATGCTGTTTCTTCAAAAATATGAGAGGAAAGAGGTAAACTGAGGAAGGAACTGTCAGGCAAAAAAGAACACAGCACTTGATGACGTGGGAGGTTCTTGGGTTATCCATATTGCAAAGGATGAAAAAATTAGTAGAGTCACTGTTGGGAAAGTATGCTCTGGAGAGATGGTCAAGGATGCAGCTGGACAAACTTTTTGTAAAGAGATTAAATATGTGACTCATGGATCCACTCAATCATCTCAGCAGAGTCAGAAGTAGAGATGGGGTTATTCAGAAAAGATCTCTGGAGGACTCTCTGTCTATGGCACAGTCTCATGACATACATGGGAGACCCACAAGGTTTCTGAGAATGTTGTATCAGCAGAAACACGGTCAGCTTTGCCTGAAGGGACAGAGACAGGACAAAGTGAAAGAGTGCTGTTGAATTTCCAGAATTCTACAGGGCTGTTAGAGCTGCTTAGCTATAAGCATATGCTCCCCTTCAAGAATGACTATAAGGGCAGAGCCATGGACTCAAGAGCTAGAAGCTGGAGGTGTAGGAGCAGAGGCCTACCAATCTACCATAAGTACAGAGGCCTATGGAGCTGTGTGTCCAGATGATGTAGCTTCATAACACAGAGAATTATTCTCAGGCCTTGAAACAAAATGAAACTGGCCCTGCTGGATTTCTAACTTTCTTGGGACTGATGACTCCTTTATTCCTTGCATTTTCTCCCTTTTGGAATGGAAATGTCTATCCTATTCCTGTCCCACCCTTGTACTTTGTATGTGACCTTCTGGCTTTACAGGTCAATAGATGGAGAATTTTGCCATTGGATGGGTTACACCTAGAGATTCATTCATATCTGATTTAGATGACCTAGATGATGAGATTTTGGACTTTTTGAACTGATTTAGATGAGGGTTGAAACTTTTGGAAATGTTGGAATGGAGTGAATGTATTTTGCATGTGGGACAGATGTGAATTGTGGGCCAGAGATTGGACTGTAGCTGAGTTGAATGGTGGGTCCCCAAAGTACATGTCTATGTCATAATCTCTGGAACCTGTGAATATGGTCTTATTTGGAAAAAGTTTCTTTGCAGATGTAATTAAATTAAGGCTTTTGAGATGACATTAGCCTGGATTATCAGGATGGGTCCTAAATCCAATGACAAGTGTCTGTAAAGAGACACATATAGGACAGACTGAGAAGACCATGTGAATACAGAGGCAGAGACTGTAGTTGTGCAGTCACAAGCTAAAGAATGCCAGGGGCTTCCCTGGTGGCGCAGTGGTTGAGAGTCCGCCTGCCGATGCGGGGGACACGGGTTCATGCCCCGGTCCCAGGAAGATCCCTGGGCCCGTGAGCCATGGCCGCTAAGCCTGCGTGTACGGAGCCTGTGCTCCGCGACGGGAGAGGCCACAACAGTGAGAGGCCCGCGTACAGCAAAAAAAAAAAAAAGAATGCCAGGAGCCACCAGAAGCTGGAAGAGACAAGGAAGGATTATTCCCCAGAGTCTTTGGAGGGAGTGCAGCCCTGTCGACAACTTGATTTTGGATTTCTGTCCTCCAGAACTGTGAGAGAATGAAGTTTTGTTATTTCAAGCCACCCAGTTTCTGATAATTTGTTATGGCAACCTGAGGAAAATAATAAAGGGACCATGCAAGAGTGAAAAAGCCTGCAAGGTTCTACAGGGTACCCATTCCAGTGATCTACTGTAGCAGATAACTTCTACATAGCAACCAATCCCAAAGCAGTGGCTTAGGACAATAACAATCATTTGTTTTGCTTACAAATTTTGGAGTTGTCTGAGCTTAGCTAGACATTTTTCACTCAAAGTCTCTTAGATGGTTGAACCAGAGGGTGATTAGAGCCAGGGTCATCTTGAAGGCAACTTCCCTTACATGTCTGGCACCTGGACTGGTAAGACTCAAACAACAGGGGGCTGGAGCAGGTGGGGTCACTTCGCCATCTCTTTTTGTGTGTATGCGGTCCCCACATGATCTCTCCACGTGGCAGCAGCAATCTACTGTAGAAGTTGTCACAATGTACATCCAGATTCAAGCAAAGAGAACATAGACTCTACCTCTTGATGGGTGTGTCAAAGAATTTGCACACAGTACCCCTGACTCATTCTAGAGGAGATGGTGAGGTTTACCCCTCAGAATCGTCTTGCTCTGTGCAGCCAGGAAGCTCCAATATTTTATTCTCCAGCAACCATCAGTCACCCACCCAGTAAAGGGCTGCCTGAGAAAACACGTTCTCAAATCCTTCCAGTTCTCCATGAGAGTAGGAAACATGGGTTCTGGCAGCCTGAAGGTACGCCTCTGAAAATTGCAGGAGCTGGCTGTTTGGCGAGGCAGTGTGCACAAACATGATACTGGATCCCAGGGCACCAACATCATCGGGTACATAGTGGCAACTTCATGTGCAGTGCATTAGTGCTGGTGCCATTTCACAGAATTTGGGGAAATTAGGATTACTCAAATAAATGGCACTGAGAAAAATTGTTATTCCTTTAGGAAAAAATAAAGGCCCATAACTCTCATCATACAAAAATATAATTTCCAGAATAATTAAAGAGCTAACTATAAACAACAAACTGAAGCATGGGAGGAAAACCTAAGTGTGGTGAAGATGGTCTTTCTAAGCAAGATACAAACCCACAGGCAATAAAGGAACAGACTGACACATTACATAAAAATTAAAATATAGGTATGACAAAAGACAATGTAAAAATCTAGACAGGAATTGGGCAAAAATAATTGTCACATATGAAATTAGATGGTTTTTCTAAGCAAGATACAAACCCACAGGCAATAAAGGAACAGACTGACACATTACATAAAAATTAAAATATAGGTATGACAAAAGACAATGTAAAAATCTAGACAGGAATTGGGCAAAAATAATTGTCACATATGAAATTAGATGGTTTTTCTAAGCAAGATACAAACCCACAGGCAATAAAGGAACATACTGACACATTACATAAAAATTAAAATATAGGTATGACAAAAGACAATATAAACAACTAGACAGGAATTGGGCAAAAATAATTGTCACATATGAAATAGGAAAATATAAGATATTCAGAATGCATAAAGAGCTTCCATACATCCATTAGAAAGTGAAAAATAACTAATAGAAAACTGGGCAAAGAATATGAATTGATGATTCACGAATGGACTACAAATGCCAATAAACATATAAGAATAACCGTGAATAACCAGCAGCATGGAAAGTAAAATTCAGTGAAGAGACATTTTATCTCCATTAAATTAAATTGGCCAAAAATTTTAAAAGATTGATAATATCCATCATGAGATAGACTATGGATACACTTTCGAACATTTAAAATTGGTTGAGCCATTCTGGAGAGCAGTATGGCACTATTTATCGGCATTAACATGCATACTGAGTAAAATTCGACTTTGAGGAAACTTGCCAGACATACCCCAACACGCACAGAAAGACAATAGGGCACATCGATGTTTACTGTAGCATTGTTTGTAATAGGTGAAAAAGTAGAAAAAAACTAAGTGTTCATCAATAGGAAAATGTTTAAATAAAATGGAAAGAGAAATATACATAACAAATTATTCCAATAAATAGGCTTCTTCGTTGATTAAAAACACAAGATTTATAGCCAAAAAAAGAATGGAAGAAAAGCAAATTGTAGAACGATATTGTCCCTATGCTCCCGGTTAAATTTAAGAAATCCAACCGAAGTGTGTGTGCACACCACGTTGGGATACATAGGCTCTTGAAGGTTCCACACCAAACTCCTATTATGGCTTAATACCTGCAAGGCCTTAGGCTAGGCTTTATACACAGTAAGTGCTATATAAGAGCTGTCTATTTTTTTTTACGATAATGCATTCCTGCATTACTTACGTAATTTAAAAGTAAAGAATATGTTTGCGATTGCATTAATAACTCCCTGCACCCAACTGCCTGCGAAGGGCGAGGGCCATTTATTAAAATCTCTCCATCCGGAGAGCCCAACACGGGGTCTGGCACATAATGGCCGCGTTGTGAACACCTGCTGCGGGGACCAGCCTGCCGCTTCCCACCCCTCCCCGCACCCAAGTGAGACCCCAAGTTGACCTTTCACCCCTAAACCTTCCTCAGCCAGCGCAGCCACCCGCCGCCCAGTACACAGGCGCGAGAAGGCGGTGCCCAACTGACGGCGACCCCGCCTTCCGGGCGTATAGACGTCACTGGACCGCGCCGCGCAATATCTGACGAGCCTGTGGCCCGCCTTCCGGAAGGAAACCCTGGCGGCTAACTATGGCGACGGTCGCGGAGCAGTGGGTGCTGGTGGAGATGGTACAGGCGCTCTACGAGGTGAGCCTGGCGGCCCCAGGCGTCCACGACCACACCCAGCCCTGGGGAAGTGGGACGTTTTGTGTGGATTTTTGGCCTGAGGCCTGGGCGGGGCTGGCCCGGTTATGCCCGGACCCCCGGCGTCCCTCGCTGGAAAGGCTCATAGGCGCACACATTTCCCAGTGGCGGAATGTAGGGAGGCACCGGCGAGAGCCGGAGCCGGGGGTCTTGTATTGTGCTGCTGCGAGCACGGAGCCCTCTCCAGGTCCTGCCCGAATACAGGAGAGAGGCTAGTCAAAAACAAGAGTTGGGACTGATGGTAAAACGGAGTGATGAAAGTAGAGTGGAAAATCTCAGTCTGGTGAGGTCCTGGGGAAGACAGGTTCTCGGAACTGTGGAGCAGGGAATAGGGGAAAGAATTGTAATAAGTTGGACTTTGTTTTTGTTGGGACGTGGGGTTAGAAAGGAAGCCGAATGATTTAGGTATGTGAAATAGTTTGTCATTCTTCCGCCTACGTCCCATTTTCTGTCTTGTAAAGATACAACTATTTTAGTAAAATTTTAAAGAAAGACCAGTTAGGAGCTTTTTTGAAAATATAAAATTTAAATGTCAGTCTCGGAGAATGTTCATTCATTTGACATTTAGTGAGTTTCTATGCATTGTGCAATGGAACTTTTCTGCGTGTTCTCTGAGCTGTTCAGTACAGTAGCCCCCTAACCACATGTGGCTGTTAAGCACTTGAAACGTGGCTAGTGCAACTGAGGGGCTGAATTTTTCATTTAATTTAATTTAGATGTGTATTTAAATAGTTGAATGGTGCTAGTGACTACAGTATTGGACAGCAGAGATCTAGATGCTAGGAATAGTGCAATGAGGGAACAGGTAAAAGTCCCTGTGCTTACAGAGCTTACATTCACTTAAAGTGAATCTGTTTTCTTTTGATAATTTTCTTAAAACTTAATATAGCGCTTACTGGTAAGGGTGATGATGCAAGATGTATTATTGCAAAACCCATCAGGACTTTTTGAAAAAAAAAAAAACAGTTAAGAGAGCAAATAGAGCCTAGGTGATGTCCAGCCTTAGGTAGATTATAGTGACTAAGAAGAACCACTAAAATTTAAGATTTCCTTTTTTAGAAATGAATAATTTCTACTATATATTGTTGCTGCCTTTTTGAAGACTGCCCTTTGACAATGTAACTTCTCATACCCTGGTATTGACCATGAGTGAGACTTGAGAGAAGGTCTCCTTGATGTAACATTTCCTAGGGAAGAAAAGAAGCCACATTTGTGATTTTTATTAATTCAGTAGACATTTCAACTTTTCTTAGGATTTCTTTGTGGAGTGGAATGTTTAGTGACTTGGACTTATGTTTGTCAACTATAATCCAATTATTGATAAAACCAAAAGGATTTTTTTAGTAGAGTCCTCATTCTTAAATGAATTATAGTCAGGAGGGATCAGCAAATTTTAAAAATAGTCTTAGATTTCTGGTTTTGCTTCTAATTTCTGTGCACAGTGTATGCAGAATTTGAGGAGTCTTGCTGTGTACCCATACATATGTAGCATGTATGTAGTTTTAAAGTCATTTGTCCAATGACCTGAAAGTTTATTTATGAAATTGCCAGCAGTTTCCCTGGTCCCCCCTTCTGAACTTTTTTAACTGTTGTGAATCATCATTGCTTTCTTTTTGTCTAATGTTTGAAAATAATTTGTATTTACGTTTCTAAATACCTCTTTTTTTTTTAACATCTTTATTGGAGTATAATTGCTTTACAATGGTGTGTTAGTTTCTGCTTTATAACCAAGTGAATCAGCTGTACATGTACATATATCCCCATATCTCTTCCCTCTTGCATAAATACCTCTTTTAAATGACTTTCCGATGACAACCTATTGGAATGTAGCACCCCATAACTGACTTATGGAGGTTTAGTTGATATATGAAATCTTTTATATGCACTTACTGTATCTAGTTGTGTAAGACATAAAAGTCAGCCTGGCTTTTATCCTGGAAATGTACAGTTGAAAAGAAGACCTGATGCGGATAATTTCATTAAGGTACCTTTATGGATGTTGACATGGAAAACACTACATACTTTGGGGAAACTGGTAGAAAAGAGACCTGCTATTTCTTTAAACACTTATAAAGTCTTTTTTTCTCTGCCACATTCCAAGGAGAATTTAAAGAGGCCTATTGGGGATACAGGAATTATAGTAAATTGTGCAAAAGTCTTTGAGAATTATGGAAACTGGTGTCCAAATAATTCTCAATTTATCCATGGTATGTGGGGGTTGTAGAAGGCTTGTGAAGCTGTGAAATGTTTGTTACAGTTATTTCTCACCAGTAAAAATATAAATTACCTGAAGGATCTGATAGTTGATATTGTTAGACTATTGGAATTCTGTGTCAGATTTAACTTTTAAAATTAATTTTTATTCCTAACGCTGCAGTTTTAGAGATTTTTCATGTAGGAGAAATTGCCTTCTGTTAGAAATGGGAAAACGAATGAGTAGACATGAAGTGAGCTTTGAAAGTAAATTTTAAGAAGTAATAAATAGGTATAAAGGTCATGGGAGCAGCATATGCAGATGAATTAAATTTTATGTGCAGGTTTTGGAAATGTTTATTTCACTTCTTGTTATGCTTTTGCTTTTGACTCACTCCTAGGCTCCTGCTTATCATCTTATTTTGGAAGGAATTTTAATACTCTGGATAATCAGACTTCTTTTCTCTAAAACTTACAAGTTACAAGAACGATCTGATCTTACAGTCAAGGTAAGAAGTTAAATCTCTATTTTATTATTCGGTGTATGATTATAGTTGCTACATCTTTCAAAACAGGACTTGTGGTGGCTCAACTATAAATGTTAAAATATTTTCTGGAATGTAAGGAAATCAGGGTAAGCAAAATACGGGGAAGCCAGGGATAAAGTGAATACACAAAGGAGTACCATGTTACAGGCCTTTATACTTTGCTAGGAGTAAACAGCAGTCTGGGAACGTACTAGATGCTGGACGGGAAGCATGGATGCATGCTTGATTTCAAATGTCCGTATACAAGAAGGATTACATGAGTTGCTCAGGAAGAGCACCACTATTTCTGAAGCCTGAATGAAAGTTTCCCCTGTGGTCTTTATAAAGGAAATTCAGAGTTAGAAAGAATCCTCCCCATCCCACTGCTCTCTACCTTCCCACCCCAAATCAAATTTTGTTGTGTTCTATATGGTAAGGGACCCAGCTCAAGCACAAGCTAGGCAAACCTTAGGAAGCAGAAGTGTCGAGAGGACTTGCAGTCCTGACCACTTCGAGTCTGTTAGTACGAGGGACCAAGGGGTTTGTGGAATCCCCTACCTTCTCACGCAGGTAGGAACACTTAGTAACTGTGCCCCGGGTGTGAGAGGAAGAGCAGTTTTGACTGCGGTGTGGTTTCTGTAACTTGGATTGTTTCCTTATCCAGCCTCTGTAGCAATGTGCCAGAATACTACTTAGGGATACAGAGATGGTGAGAGATGTTTTCCCACAAAAATGCCTGAAACTTTGGTTCACAAGGCAGCATTGAGTGTGGCACAATGATGGAGCACCGCTCTTTTCTGGAGCATTCACAGAAGGAAGTGCAAGTGGAATGGAATTACAGCAATGTGGCGATTGTTCCCCTGGTTTCACTGGCTGCCCCTGCTGTCCTGATCATTAATATTTGTCATGAGATGGTCAGGCAGTATCCCCCCTAGGGGATAGGGGATATGCAACAAATGGTTCTTAGGGCAAATAAGTTTTGGAAACCTGGGTAAAGAAGACTAAAGAGGTGTCTCATTGCATGATTTCTTGTAACCTTTAATATGCCAGTGGATATTTGAACCGCTGTTTGGAGAACTGCCATAAACTTGACCATAGATCCCCACCCCCGCCCTTTTTTTTATGAATACCTGTGGGATTAGGGTGCCTTAGAACACTCTTTTGATAGTATTGCATTAAGATTGGGCTATCTGGGCCAGAAATCCTGTCTCTTCTTTTTTCCCTTGGTATTTAGGAGCTCCACGTGAATGATTATGAGGCCATGGAATAGATTTATAGCCCAACTTTTTAAGGGGTTGATCATTCCTAATATTCTTAGTTTAAGTTTAGACAAGTCAATCCACACAGATATGCATTTTAAAGAAGGATACTGAAACATAATTTTAGGATAACCCTCTAAAAGCAGAACTTACCTAGAGCAAGATTCAGTAATCACTGACATCTTACCCTAAAAGCTGTGGAAGAAAAAAAAAAACTTTATGAGTGTTTCTAAAGCTTAACTTATGGCAGCAAAGAAGAAATGCCCTTCTCAGTTTTATAGGTCTGCAGAGTCTCTTTTTTCATTATTTATTTAATTTTGGCTATGTTGGGTCTTTGTTGCTGAGCGTGGGCTTGCTCTAGTTGCAGCGAGCGGGGGCTACTCTTCGTTGAGGTGCTTAGGCTTCTCATTATGGTGGCTTCCGTTGTTGCGGAGCACGGGCTCTAGGTGTGCGGGCTTCAGTAGTTGTGGCAGGCAGGCTCAGTTGCTGTGGCTCACGCGCTGTAGAGTACAGCCTCGGTAGTTGTGGTGCACAGGCTTAGTTGCTCTGCAGCATGTGGAATCTTCCCGGACCAGCGCTTGAACCCATATCCCCTGCATTGGCAAGCGGATTCTTAACCACTGCACCACCAAGGAAGTCCCTTGCAGAGACTCTTGAATACCAGGCAATCCTGAGTTGATTCTCAAATCTGTCTCTGTGGTAGCAAGTGGACAGTGTGCACGATACATACTTCAGGCTTGTTCAGGCTGCTGTTCTGTGCAGTCATTGGCAGAAATAGATGAGGAATTTATTGACTGATTTATTCAGCCAGCAGTTTTGAGTGCCTGAGCATCAGGTGAATATGCTCCTAGCCATGCCCTAGAATTGCCTATTAGGAGAAAAATGCACAGAAGCATTTAACAGGAGTGTGAAGATAGAAGTATTGAGAGTGGGCCTATGTAAGGCAGGATTTGCTGTGGCTGTCATGTTCATCAGGTGCCTCATCTCATCCTGTACATCCAGACTACATTTTCAAAATTACATTGTTTTCTAGTTCGAGAAAGCGTAAGAAACTCAAAATAGTCAAAACACTTGGAATGCATGAAATAACAGGTAAAAGGAATAAAGTAGTTTTTTATGAGAAATTTCCAAACAACTAAATCCTGTTACAATAATTATTATGAGAGTCTTTTGGTATATTTCAGTTACTTCTGAATCCTTGCCAATGGCTTGTAGAAACAGTGCTTTGTAGTCTAGTTGATCCCTTCCTGTGACAGCCATGCCTGTAAGAACTTAAGGCATGGCTGTCTGTCATATCTTGCAGTAGAGGCTGAGCTCCCTTACCTGCAGTCATGCCTCTCACCTTTGTGTTATAGACTTTTAGTTTTATCATCAGTAGCAGTTATACTTCCTACTTCCCACAGTGAAAAATCCTGAACATAGAAATAAAATTTTTAAGAAATTTCCAGTCAGCCACAAAGCTTCATGGAAAAAGAACCTTTAGCCTGAGATAAGGAAAGAGGTGAGGGGTTAAGTGCACAAAACTCAATAGTGATTCTGTGTCATTTCCAGGCACAGCAGCTGGATGTCTGTGTCTAGCAGTGTGTTCATTATGATGGTTCCATTACAACAAACAGTTTAGATACCGCTAGAGTTGCTGTCCAGTAAGTAGCACTGCACTGTATTTTAACTGCTTTTCTCCTGTAGGAAAAGGAAGAATTGATTGAAGAGTGGCAACCAGAACCTCTTGTTCCTCCTGTCTCAAAAGACCATCCTGCTCTCAACTACAACATCGTTTCAGGGTAAATTGGTTTTGCTAGTCAAGGGCTTATATTTGGTTTCCTGTAGGTAAACTCAACAAAGTACACAGTGGTTTATATAGTATTCCTTTTTTTTTAACTGAAATAAGACTTTCAGAAATTTCTGGAGATCAGAAACTTTTTTAATAGTCTTCAATTTGGGTTTCCAAGTTTTTCCCTTTTTAAAAATATATATATATTTTTAAAAGCAGGGGCTTTCCTGGTGGCACAGTGGTTGAGAGTGCGCCTGCCGATGCAGGGGACATGGGTTCGTGCCCCGGTCCAGGAAGATCCCACATGCCGCAGAGCGGCTGGGCCCGTGAGCCATGGCCGCTGAGCCTGCGTGTCCGGAGCCTGTGCTCCGCAACGGGAGAGGCCACAGCAGTGAGAGGCCCGCGTACTGCAAAAAAAAAAAAAAAGTAATACACACACATAATATTTCAAATGGGAAGACAGTTAAAATGAAAAACAGCATTCCTACTTTTTCCCACCTGGATTGCTTCTGATTTTAGATCTGTTGAAGGTTACCTTCATAACTAGATATTAGCAGTATGCTTACATTACTGTTTCTTGATTGATTAATGATAGGCAGTGCCTGTTGACTTTCACAATATGAATTATGAAACTTCAGCTCACTTATGCTACCTACCTCCTGGCTTCCAATGTTTTATTTTTATTTTTATTTCTTAAATTTTAAGTATACAGAAAATATCAGTCACATATGTATCTACCACCCAGAAGTAATAGGTATTAACATTTTGCTATCTTTACTTTAAATCTATTTTTTAAAAGAAATAAAGCATTAGAAATGCAGTTGACCCTTGAACAGTATGGGGGTTAGGGGCCCTGACCCTCTGGGCAGTCAAAAACCTGCATATAAATTAGAGTCAGCCCTCCAGATACCCAGTTCCTCTAGATATGTGGTTCTACATCCATGGATTCAACCAACCGTGGATCATGTAGTACAGTAGTATCTACTGTTGAAAAAAATCTGTGTATAAGTGGACCTGCACAGTTCAAACCCATGTTGTTCAGTGGTCAAGTGTATCACTAAAGAAATCCCTTCCCATCTATCACTTACTCTTGCCTCCCAGGCAAGATAACCACCATCTTGAAGTTGGTAGATGTTTTTCCTTTGCTTATATTTATACTTTTGCCACAGCATGCCTGTTGCCATGAAAGTGTTTAGTATTCTATTTTAAAATATGATGTAGGCTATTCTCCTGAGTATGTCCTTCTACTTCTGGTCTGATCTGAGAGAGGCTTGTATTCTTCACTTTCACAAATTTCTTTGGTCTCATGAAAGTTTTACTTCTGAAATCAGACTGACCAATCATTAATGTTATGGTTATAAAATCCTTCCTACCACAAACGTCTAATTTGCCTGTTTTCCATATGACAGTCAGTTGTCCCAACATTATTAGTTGAATAGTCCATTTTTTACCTACTGATTGGAAATTTCCCTTCTTTCATATGTCAAGTTCCCTTATAAAGGATCTGTTTCTGGCTTTATTTCTATTCTTTTGGTATATTTATCTCTCCCTGTGCCAGAACCTCGCTTATACCACAGCTTAATAATAGGCCTTGACTAGAGTGAGTCCTTCACCTCCTTGTTCTTCACAATTGTCTAGGCTATCCTTGACTCTTCACTATGAGTTTAGGTTTAGCTGATCAGATTTGACCAGAAAATGGGTTTGGGTTTGTGACTAGTAATGCATTGAATTTATGGATTAATTTGGAGAGAGTTGGTATATTGCTAATACTGAATCTCTTCACCACGTACCTTGTGTGTCACTTGTATACTTAGGTCTTTTATGTCTCTGAGAGAAGTTGCATAACATTCTTCATAGAGATTTTGCTTAACTATTTTTTTGCTACTTTTTATTTGGAAATAATAGTAGATTCACATGCAGTTGTCAGAAATAATACAGAGAGATTTCATATACCCTTCATCAGTTTCCCCCAATGGTAACATCTTGCTTAACTATAGTACAGTATCACAACCAGGAAATTAACATTGCATATCTTTTAATAGCTTCGTCTCTGGGTTCCAGAGAGTTTTCACTTCTGTCATGAAGCGTCATTTTCTTCTTGTTTCTGTGTTATTGCACTTGCTAGGATACCTACCATGCAGTGTTGAATAGGAGTGGTAACAAGGGCCTCTGTATCCTGTTCCTGATGGCTTTTAAGGGATAACCTGTATGGTGTTATAAGCCTTCCTTTCTCTTCCTAGTTTGCTAAGGGAACTTTGTTAGTTTTAAAGTCAGTGTTAAATTTTATTAAATTTTATCTTTATCTATTGAGATGGTTGTGACTTTTCTTCTCTAATCCATTACTATATTAAATTGTACTGATTGAATTTTTTACATTAATTAAGCATATACATAAATTTTTATGAGAAAAATTGCAAGCAACCATGCCACTCATCCGTACCCCAGATTCCAGCTCTGTAGACTTGCAGAAAGATGGGAGATTTACTCTCTGGAAAGGCTAAATATAAATTGAAAGTCCTAAGAATGTGTGAGGAGGCGAGTGCCATTCTAAAAACAGAAAGCAGGTATATAATGAATAATGGGATGCTAATCCCGTTTCCTCCAACTCAGCTTTCAGAAAGTTGGAAACCAGATTTATATCCTCATATACACCTCACTGGAGGATTCCTCTCTGGTGAAACTCAGAGTCAAGAGAGTAAAAACAGCAAATTTTGAGTTTGCGGTCTCCACAGATGAATAAACAAGCCTATGTCTCATTATCATAGAGTGAAGCGCACCATCAGTCAAGAAGCCAAGCCCATTTACACAGTGCTTGCAATTAGCATTTCAGTGTCTTATTCTTAAAAATGGGTGGACAACCTTAAATTATGGTCCATTGATTTTCAACAGAATGCCAAGACAATTCAGTAGGGAAAGAATACTCTTTTTAACAGATTGTGATGGGACAACAGGATATACACATGTAAAAGAATGATGATGGACCCTGACCTCACACCATGTGTAAAAATTAGCTCAAAATTAATCATGGGCTTAAATTTAAGAGCAAAAACTATAAGTTCTTAATTTAGAAGAAAGAAAACAAAAGAGTAAATCTTCATAATCTTGGATTGGCCAGAGATTTTTAGAAATGACACAAAAGCACAAGCAGCAAAAGAAAAAATAGACAAACTGGACTTCATTAAAATTAAAAACATTTGTGCTTCAAAGCCCATTACTAGAGAAATGATACAAAACCCCACAAAATGGAAGAAAATATTTTCAAGTCACATATTTGTTAAGAGGCTAGTATCCAAAATATTAAATATATAAAAAGAACTCTTACAACTCAGTGATAAACCCTATTTAAGCATGACTATTTGGTTAATTTTTATTAATTGTTGGATTTTTTTTTTTTTTTGCTTATGTTTGTTATTTTTAGCATCAGTATTGAAAAATGAGTTTAGTCTTTTTCTTTTCCCTTACTGTGCTGGCCCAGCTTTGGTATCAGAGGTATATTAGTCTTATAGTTTTCCTGGCAACACTATTTGTTGTTTGTTCTGTTGAGCATAGATTTTTAATCATGAATTAAATGTCTTCAGTGAGTTTTTAAAGCTGTTCATATTTCCTTTTTGAGTAAGTTTTGGTTACTGCCATTTAGTAATTGTTCATTTCTTCTTTTGTTTTCAAATGCATTGGCATGAAGTAATTCATAGGATTCTCTTGGGAAGTTATATGTAAAATATATACATATAACTTTGTATATAGATATATATAACAACACATCTATGGGGTTTGTGTCTCCTTTCTCACTCAAATTTGCCAAAGGTTTATCCTCTGGTTTAGTTGAGTCTCTGTTTTATTTTCTTCATTTTGAGCCTTTCCTGCAAAGGCATTGACTCTCCCTTCAGCACCGCTCTCATCAGCACCCATGTAAGGCAGCATTCTCATTTGCTTTATTATTTCCTTCATCCCCAGTGCCTGCATCTGTTCTCCTCCCCAGTAAGGTATCCCACTGTAATACGTGTATTTTGCTTTCTTTTATTATTCTATGTTATTAAAGTCATATATGTTATTATTACGTATGTATGCTTGAATCCATGTAATCTTAATATTTTATGAAAGTATGTTTTTAATTTTGTGCTCTAGACTTCATTCTGGTTTTTTTCTTACAAGTTTTTTACTCGGCACTTATTTTTCAACAAATATTTGAGTGCCTACCATGTTTAAGGAATGTGCTGATGAGCATGTGCGATAAATCAAAATCTTAGTTCTCTTAGGGCAGGCTGACCAAGAATGAAATAAATACAATGTTAGCTGGTGTTGAGCAGTGTGAAGAAATATCAAGCAGGGCAGAGAGGTGGAATTGCTAGATGGACTTCCTGTTCATTTCTTCCAACTGCTACCTATTATTCTATTGTGTATGGCCACCATGTTTTACTTAGTGATGGGTAAATTTAGTGATTTTCCTCATGATGGATACCTAAGCTACCCCCACTCCCCACTGCCACAAAAAAACCTGGTGATTAAACCTGATTAATGTCCTCTTGTGGACCTGTCTGAGTCTCTCTAGGGGTGTGGGACCAGAAATTGGGTACTACTCTATATGCCTGTCTCATTTCCCTATGGGACTTTCCTACACTGTGATTCTCCTGAGTTAGTATATGGGCGTTCAGTTTCCCACAGCTGTGTTTGGTAACATTGTTTTATTTTGCATTTCTCTGATTATTTGAGCCTTTAAGTATCATTTGATCTACTTATTATTAGCTGCTGGGGTTTTTCCCTCCTGTGAATGCCTCTTCATATCTTTTAGTTCTTCTTCTCCTTGATTCCCAGTCTATCTTTCGATTATCAAGAGTCCCCAGTATTGTGTAGATTTTAATCCTTGGTCAGTTTTTGAGTAGTAGTCTATTACAATGAGTCTAAGAAACTTTTTTTTTCCGATTTTATGATCTCTGAAACATGTATGAATCTTACAGCTGCTGAGAGTCATTGTCAGCTGGGAGCAGGTGAGGGCATCATTTCTTGCACACTGATGAACTTGGTCATGGCTGTGCTTACTGCCAACACCTCAGTTGAATTTTGTGCACTGCTGGTAAGTAAATCAGCGATGGAAGGAGAAATGGCCAGATCCCTCCAGACAGTTGAACAGAGGCTGCTGGGACTAAGGCTTTGAACATTCCTTTGTCAAACTCCTACTGCCTTTGGGTAATAACAGTTTACTTTCTAGAAACGTGATTCAACTGCATAAAGATGAAACTAAGAGTTTAGTCCAGTAGGAAAGTTCCAGCATCAAACTTAGAGAATGGGTGATACTGACTTGTCAAGTCATCCCAGAGATGATAGCGGAGCATCCTGCTAAGCAATGCCAGGATCCTTCTGTCAGCAGGGAGCAGAATATGTTAGCAGGGAGTATGAATACCCATGATATCCATTACGTAGCAGAGAGCAGACAGAACTGCTGACTAGAAGTTACGAATGTCTTGCCTGATTGATCTTGCTTATATTTTTCTTTTCATGGGTACAAAAGTAGAATGACAAAAATCTGTGTCAAGATAGCCCTTTCATTAAATATGAACTAAAATATAAATGATAAGAAAACATCATTGCATTTTATTTTATTTTTTTCATTTTTGGCTGTGTTGCATCTTCATTGCTGCATGCATGCTTTTCTCTAGTTGCAGCGAGTGGGGGCTACTCTTTGTAGCAGTGCACGGGCTTCTCATTGCAGTGGCTTCTCATTGTGGAGCATAGGCTCTAGGCACGCAGGCTTCTGTAGTTATGCCACACGGGCTCAGTAGTTGTGGCTTATGGGCTCTAGAGCACAGGCTCAGTGATTGTGGCATACGGGCTTAGCTGCTCTGTGGCATGTGGGATCTTCCTGGACCAGGGCTTGAACCCATGTACCCTGCATTGGTAGGCAGATTCTTAACCACTGCACCACCAGGGAAGTCCCTGCATCATTGCATTTTACTTCCTTAGTGATAGATAAAATACAGTCGATGCCATCTTAGATTCATGAAATCTAGTAAATCTCTTTATCACCCGTCTGTTAATTTTGTCTTTGGTATCTTCATTGAACCAGAATTCTAAATTTGGACTTGGTCATATTCATCCATTTTTGCCTCATGGTTTGTGTGTTTGCATACTTGTTTCAGAAATCATTTCCTATTGCAAGGTCACAAAGACCTTCTAAATTTCCCTCTGTTCCAAAATACTTTTTAGGTTTTTTTTAATATGCGTGGAATTCATCTTTGAATATGGTAATTCAATTTTATTTTTCTCCATAGAGAAAGAAATATGTGTAACTTAGTAGTTAGTGGGGGCAGCTGCTGTCATTTGCCATATATTTATATATAGGCACACCTCATTTTATTGCACTTCACTTTATTGCATTCCCATAGATACTGCACTTTTTACAAATTAAAGGTTTCTGGCAACCCTGTGTTGTCAGAAGATGGTTATCATTTGTTAGCAATAAAGTATCTTATAAAAATTAGAAAAAAGGGAGACCTTCAAGATGGCGGAGGAGGAAGATGTGGAGATCACCTTCCTCCCTACAAATACATCAGAAATACATGTACATGTGGAACATCCCCTACAGAACACCTACTGAATGCTGGCAGAAGACCTCAGACCTCCCAAAAGGCAAGAAACTCCCCACGTACCTGGGTAGGGCAAAAGAAAAAACAGAGACAAAAGAATAGGGACGGGACCTGCATCTCTGGGAGGGAGCTGTGAAGGAGGGAAAGTTTCCACACACTAGGAAGACCCTTCACTGATGGAGACAGTGGGTGGCGGGGAGGAAGCTTCGGAGCCACAGAGGAGAGCGCAGCAACAGGGGTGCAGAGGGCAAAGTGGAGAGATTCCCACGCAGAGGATCAGTGCCGACCAGCACTCAGAGGTTGAGAGCAGCACTGAGAGGCTTGTCCGCTCACACGCCCGGGCGGGTGGGGGCTAGGAGCTGAGGCTCTAGCTTAGGAGGTCAGATCCCAGGGAGAGGACTAGGGTTGGCAGCGTGAACACAGCCTGAAGGGGGCTAGTGCGCCACAGTTGGGAGGGAGTCCAGGAAAAAGTCTGGAACTGCCTAAGAGGCAAGAGACCATTGTTTTGGGGAGCGTGAGGAGAGGGGATTCAGAGCACCGCCTGAACAAGCTGCAGAGACAGGCACGAGCCGCAGCTGTCAGCGTGGACATCAGAGACGGGCATGAGATGCTAAGGCTGCTGCTGCAGCCACCAAGAAGCCTGTGTGCAAGCACACGTTACTATCCACACCTCCCCTCCCAGGAGCCTGTGCAGCCTGCCAGTGCCAGGGCCCTGTGATCCAGGGAGAACTACCCCGGGAGAACACACAGCGCGCCTCAGGCTGTTGCAACATCATGCTGGCCTCTGCCACCTCAGGCTCGCCCCGCATTCCATATCCCTCCATCCCCCCGGCATGAGTGAGCCAGAGCCCCCTAATCAGCTGCTACTTTACCCCGTCCTGTCTAAGCAAAGAACAGACGCCCTCAGGTGACCTACACGCAGAGGCGGGGCCAAATCCAAAGCTAAACCCTGGGAGCTGTGCGAACAAAGAAGAGGAAAGGAAATCTCTCCCAGCAGCCTCAGGAGCAGCAAATTAAATCTCCACAATCAACTTAATGTACCCTGCATCTCTGGAATACTGAATAATAGATCATCACAGAATTCAGGTGGTGGACTTTGTGTAATTTTTTCTGTATATCTTTGCTTTTACCATTTGTCCTAGGGTTCCATCTGTCCATTTTTTATTTTTTGTTTGTTTTCCTTTTATTATAGTTTTTAGTGCTTGTTATCATTGGTGGTTTTCTTTTTTGGTTTGGTTGCTCTCTTTCATTTTTTTATTATTATTTTTTAATTTTTAATATTTTTTAAAATTTTTTAATAACTATTTTATTTTTTTTCCCTTTTTTTCTCCCTTTTCTTCTGAGCCGTATGGCTGACAGGGTCTTGGTGCTCCGGCCGTGTGTCGGGCCTGTGCCTCTGAGGTGGGAGAGCCGAGTTCAGGACATTGGTCCACCAAAGACCTCCTGGCTCCACATAGTATCAAACAGCAAAAGCTCTCCCAGAGATCTCCATCTCAGTGCTAAGACCCAGCTCCACTCAGTGACTAGCAAGCTACAGTGCTGGACACCCTATGCCAAACAACTAGCAAGACAGGAACACAACCCCACCCATTAGAGAGGCTGCCTAAAATCATAATAAGGTCACAGACACCCGGAAACATACCACCGGACGTGGTCCTGCCCACCAGAAAGACAGGATCCAGCCTCATCCACCAGAACACAGGCACAAGTCCCCTCCACCAGGAAGCCTACACAACCCATGGAACCAGCCTTACCCACTGGGGGCAGACACCAGAAACAACAGGAACTACGAACCTGCAGCCTGCGAAAAGGAGACCCCAAACACAGTAAGTTAAGCAAAATGAAAAGACAAGAGAAACACACAGCAGATGAAGGAGCAAAGTAAAAACCCACCAGACCAAACAAATGGAGAGGAACTAGGCAGTCTACCTAAAAAAGAATTCAGAGTAATGATAGTAAATATGATCCAACATCTTGGAAATAGAATGGAGAAAATACAAGAAATGTTTACCAAGGACCTAGAAGAAGTAAAGAGCAAACAATGATGAACAACACAATAAATGACATTAAAAATTCTCTAGAAGGAATCAATATAGCAGAATGACTGAGGCAGAAGAATGGATAAGTGATCTGGAAGATAAAATAGTGGAAATAACTACCGCAGAGCAAAATAAAGAAACAATAATGAAAAGAATTGAGGACAGGCTCAGAGACCTCTTGGACAACATTAAAGGCACCAACATTCAAATTATAGGGGTCCCAGAAGAAGAAGTTAAAAAGAAGGGGACTGAGAAAATATTTGAAGGGATTATACTTGAAAATTTCCCTAATATGGGAAAGGAAATTGTCAGTCAAGTCCAGCAAGTACAGAGAGTCCCATACAGGATAAATCCAAGGAGAAACACACCAAGACACATATTAATCAAACTATCAAAAATTAAATACAAAGAAAAAATATTAAAAGCAGCAAGGGAAAAACAACAAATAACATACAAGGGAATCCCCATAAGGTTAACAGCTGATCTTTCAGCAGAAACTCTGCAAGCCAGAAGGGAGTGACAGAACATATTTAAAATGATGAAAGGGAAAAATCCACAATGAAGATTACTCTACCCAGCAAGGATCTCATTCAGATTCAACGGAGAAATTAAAACCTTTACAGACAAGCAAAAGCTAAGAGAATTCAGCACCACCAAACCAGCTTTACAACAGATGCTAAAGGAACTTCTCTAGGCAGGAAATACAAGAGAAGGAAAAGACCTACCATAACAAACCCAAAACAATTAAGAAAATGGTAATAGGAACATACGTATCAATAACTACCTTAAATGCGAATGGATTAAATGCTGCATCCAAAAGTCATAGACTGGCTGAATGGATACACAAACAATGCCCATATATATACTGTCTACAAGAGACCCACTTCAGACCTAGGGACACATACAGGCTGAAAGTGAGGGGATGTAAAAAGATATTCCATGCAAATGGAAATCGAAAGAAAGCTGGAGTAGCAATTCTCATGTCACACAAAATAGACTTTAAAATAAAGACTAGTACAAGAGACAAAGAAGGACACTACATAAAGATCAAGGGATCAATCCAAGAAGAAGATATAACAATTGTAAATATTTATGCACCCACCTCAATACATAGGCAAATGCTAACAGACGTGAAAAGGGAAATCGACAGTAACATGATCATAGTAGGGGACTTTAACACCCCACTTTCACCAATAGACAGATCATACAAAATGAAAATAAAGAAGCACAAGCTTTAAATGATACGTTAAACAAGATGGACTTAATTGATATTTATAGGACTTGCCATCAAAACACAACAGAATACACTTTCTTCTCAAGTGCTCATGGAATGTTTTACAGGATCATATCTTGTGTCTAGCCTTGGTAAATTTAAGAAAACTGAAATCATATCAAGTATCTTTTCCAACCACAATGCTATGAGACTAGATATCAATTACAGGAAAAAATCTGTAAAAACTACAAACACATGGAGGCTAAACAATACACTCCTAAATAACCAATAGATCACTGAATAAATCAAAGAGGAAATAAAAAAATACCTAGAAACAAATGACAATGGAGGCACAATGATGCAAAACCTGTGGGATGCAGCAAAAGCAGTTCTAAGAGGGAAGTTTATAGCAATATAGTAATATTTCTTGTTTCTTCCTACCTCAAGAAACAAGAAACATCTAAAATAAACAACCTAACCTTACACCTAAAGCAGTTAGAGAAAGAACAAAAAAACCCCAAAGTTAACAGAAGGAAAGAAATCATAAAGATCAGATCAGAAATAAATGAAAAAGAAATGAAGGACACAATAGCAAAGATCAATAAAACTAAAAGCTGGTTCTTTGAGAAGATAAACAAAATTGATAAACCATTAGCCACACTCATCAAGAAAAAAAGAGAGAAGACAAATCAATAGAATTAGAAATGAAAAGGAGAAGTAACAGCTGACACTACAGAAATACAAAGGATCATGAGAGATTACTACAAGCAGCTATATGCCAATAAAATGGACAACCTGGAAGAAATGGACAAATTCTTAGAAAAGCACAAGCTTCTGAGACTGAACCAGGAAGAAATAGAAAATATAAACAGACTAATCACAAGCACTGAAATTGAGACTGTGATTAAAAATCTTCCAACAAACAAAAGCCCAGGACCAGATGGCTTCACAGGTGAGCTCCATCAGACATTTAGAGAAGAGCTGACAGCTATCCTCAAACTCTTCCAAAATATAGCAGAGGGAGGAGCACTCCCAAACTATTCTACAAGACCACCATCACCCTGGTACCAAAACCAGACAAAGATGTCGAAAAGAAAACTACAGGCCAATATCACTGATGAACATAGATGCAAAAATCCTCAACAGAATACTAGGAAACAGAATCCAACAGCATATTAAAACGATCATACACCATGATCAAGTGGGGTTTATCCCAGGATTGCAGGGATTCTTCAGTATACCCAAATCAATGTGATAAAACATATTAACACATTGAAGGAGAAAAACCATATGATCATCTCAACAGATGTAGAAAAATCTTTTGACAAAATTCAACGCCCATTTATGATAAAAACCCTGCAGAAAGTAGGCATAGAGGGAACTTTCCTCAACATAATAAAGGCCATATATGACAAACCCACAGCCAACATCGTTCTCAGTGGTGAAAAACTGAAACCATTTCCTGTAAGATCAGGAACAAGACAAGGTTGTCCACTCTCACCACTATTTTTTTTTTTTTTTTTTTTTTTTTTTGCATTTCGCGGGCCTTTCACTGTTGTGGCCTCTCCCGTTGCGGAGCACAGGCTCCGGACACGCAGGCTCAGCGGCCAAGGCTCACGGGCCTAGCCACTCCACAGCATGTGGGATCTTCCTGGACCGGGACACGAACCCGTGTCCCCTGCATCGGCAGGTGGACTCTCAACCACTGCTCCACCAGGGAAGCCCCACTCTCACCGCTATTATTCAGCATAGTTTTGGAAGTTTTAGCCACAGCAATCAGAGAAGAAAAAGAAATAAAAGGAATCCAAATAGGAAAAGAAGAAGTAAAGCTGTCACTGTTTGCAGATGACATGATAGTATACATAGAGAATCTTAAAGATGCTACCAGAAAACTACTAGAGCTAATCAATGAATTTGGTAAAGTAGGAGGACACAAAATTAATGCACAGAAATCTCTTGCATTCCTATACACTAATGATGAAAATCTGAAAGAGAAATTAAGAAAACACTCCCATTTACCATTGCAAAAAAAGAATAAAATACCTAGGAATAAACCTACCTAAGGAGACAAAAGACCTGTATGCAGAAAACTATAAGACACTGATGAAAGAAATTAAAGATAATACAAACAGATGAAGAAATATACCATGTTCTTGGATTGGAAGAATCAACTTTGTGAAAATTACTGTACTACCCAAAGCAATCTACAGATTCATTGCAATCCGTATCAAACTCAATGGCATTTTTCACAGAACTAGAACAAAAGATTTTACAATTTGTATGGAAACACAAAAGACCCCAAATAGCCAAAGCAATCTTGAGAACGAAAATCGGAGCTGGAGGAATCAGGCTCCTGGACTATAGAGTATACTACAAAGCTACAGTAATCAAGACAGTATGGTAATGGCACAAAAACAGAAATATAGATCAGTGGAACAGGATAGAAAGCCCAGAGGTAAACCCACCACATAGGGTCACCTTATTTTTGATAAAGGAGGCAGGAATATAGAATGGAGAAAAGACGGCCTCTTCAATAAGTGATGCTGGGAAAACCAGACAGCTACATGTAAAAGAATGAAATCAGAACAGTCCCTAACAGAATTCACAAAAATAATATCAAAATGGATTAAAGACCTAAATGTAAGGCCAGACACTATAAGACTCTTATAGGAAAACATAGGCAGAACACTCTGACATAAGATCCTTTTGACCCACCTCCTAGAGAGAGGGAAATAAAAACAAAAATAAACAAATGGGACCTAATGAAACTTCAAAGCTTTTGCACAGCAAAGGAAACCATAAACAAGACCAAAAGACAACCCTCAGAATGGGAGAAAATATTTGCAAATGAAGCAACTGACAGAGGATTAATCTCCAAAATTTACAAGCAGCTCATGCAGCTTAATATCAAAAAAGCAAACCACCCAATTCAAAAATGGGCAGAAGCCCTAAATAGACATTTCTCCAAAGAAGATATACAGATTGCCAATAGTTACATGAAAGGATGCTCAACATCACTAGTCATTAGAGAAATACAAATGAAAACTACAATGAGGTATCACCTCACACCAGTCAGAATAGCCATCGTCAAAAATTCTACAAACAATAAGTGCTGGAGGGGGTGTGGAGAAAAGGGAGCCCTCTTGCACTGTTGGTGGGAATGTAAATTGATACAGCCACTATGGAGAACAGTATGGAGGTTCCTTAAAAAACTAAAAATAGAACTACCATATAACCCAACAGTCCCACTACTGGGCATATACCCTGAGAAAACCATAATTCAAAGAGTCATGTTCCACTGTTCTTTGCAGCTCTATTTACAATAGCCAGGACATGGAAGCAACCAAAGTGTCCATCAATAGATGAATGGATGAAGAAGATGTGGCAAATATATACAATGGAATATTACTCAGCCATAAAAAGAAACGAAATTGAGTTATTTGTAGTGAGGTGGATGGCCCTAGAGGCTGTCATACACAGTGAAGTAAGTCAGAAAGAGAAAAACAAATACCATATCCTAGCACATATATATGGAATCTTAAAAAAAAAGGTTCTGAAGAACCTAGGGGCAGGACAGGAATAAAGATGCAGATGTAGAGAATGAACTTGAGGACACGGGGAGGGGGAAGGGTAAGCTGGGATGAAGTGAGAGAGTGGCATGGACATATATACACTAGCAAATGTAAAACATAGCTGGGGGAAGCAGCTGCATAGCACAGGGAGATCAGCTCGCTGCTTTGTGACCACCTAGAGGGGTGGGGTTGGGAGGGAGACACAAGAGGGAGGAGATATGGGGATATATGTATATGTATAGCTGATTCACTTTGTTATAAAGCAGAAACTAACACCATTGTAAAGCAATTATACTCCAATATAAATGTTAGAAAACAAATAAAATTTTTAAAATTAGAAAAAATATTTTTGTTTTATTGAGATATAATTGACATATAGCATTGTATAAATTTAAGGTGTACAACATAATTATTTGACTTGAACACATCATGAAATGATTACCACATTAAGTTTAGTGAATATCCATCATCTCATTTAGATACAAAATTAAATAGAAAAATTTTTTTTCCTTGTGATAAAAACTCTTAGGATTTACTCTCAACAATCTTCATACATAATTTAACAGCAGCATTAATTATATTTGTCATGATGTACATTGTATCACCGGTGCTTATTTATCTTATAACTGAGAGTTTGTGCCTTTTGACCTTCATCCTGTTCCCCCTCCCCTCACCCTGCCTCTGGTAACCATAGATGTGATCTCTTTTCCTATGAGTTTATTCGTTTCTTTTTGAAGTATAATTGACTTAAAACACTGTTTATTCATTTCTTTTTGAAGTATAGTTGACTTAAAACACTGTTAGTTCCTGGCACACAACATGGTGATTTTATATTTTTGTACATTTCAGAATGATTACCCTGATGAGTCTAGTTACCATTTGTCACCATACAAAGATATTACAGTAATTATTAACTATATTCCCCACACTGTACATTTCATATCCATGACTCACTTAATAACACACAACACACCACGCATATATGGCAAATCTTTTTCCGTACATCTATCGATGGGCACTCAGATATTGCTACCCCATCTTGGCTATTGTAAAGCTGAAATGAGCATAGGGGTGCAAGAATATTTTCTAACGAGTGTTTTTGTTTTCTTTGGGTAAATACCCAGGGGTAGAATTGCTGGATTGTATGATAGCTCTATTTTTAATTTTTTGTGGAGTTTCCATACTGTCCTCCATAGTGGCTGCACCAATTTACATTCCCATGAATAGTGCATGAGGGTTCCCTTTTCTTCACTTCCTTGCCAACATTTGCTATTTGTGGTCTTTTTGATGATAGCTATTTTGACAGGTGTGAGGTGATATTTCATTGTGGTCTTGATTTTCATTTCCCTGATGATTAGTGATCTTGAGCATCTTTTCATGTGCCTATTGGCCGTCTGTATGTTTTCTTTGGAAAAATATCTATTCATATACCCTGCCCATCCTTGTCTTGTTCTAAATCTTAGAGGTAATGCTTTCAGCTTTTCACCATTGAGTATGTTAGCTATGGGCTTGTCATATGTGGCCTTTATTATGTTGAGATATGTTCCCTCTATACCCACTTTGTTGAGAGGTTTTATCATAAGTGATTGTTGAATTTTGTCAAAGACTTTGTCTTTATCCTTACTGAGATGTTCATGATTTTTATTCTTCAGTTTGTTATTGTGATGTATCATGTTGATAGATTTTCAGATATTGAACCATCCCTGCATCCTTGGGATAAATCCCATTTTATCATGGTGTATGATCCTTTTAATGTATTGTTGAATTCAGTTTGCTGATATTTAGTTGAGGAGTTTTGCATCTATGTTCATCAGTGATATTGGCCTGTAATGTTCTTTTTTTGTGATATCACTGGTTTGGGTATCAGGGTGATGCTGGCCTTGTAGGATGATTTCAGAAGCATTCCTTCCTCCTCTGTTTTTTTGGAATAGTTTAAGAAGGATAGGTCTTAACCCTTCTTTAAAGGTTTGGAAAAATTCACCTGTGAAGCCCTCTGGTCCTGGGCTTTTGTTTGTTGGGAGTTTTTATTACTGATTCAGTTTTATTACTGGTAATTGGTCTGTTCATATTTTCTACTTCTTCCTGATTCAGTCTTGGGAGATTGTACATTTCTAGGAATTTGTCCATTTCTCCTAGGTTGTCTATTTTTTGGCGTTTAGTTGTTCCTAGTAATTTCTTATGATCCTTTATATTTCTGCAGTATCTGTAACTTCTTTTTTCATTTCTGATTTATTGATTTGGACCCTGTTTTTTCTTGAAGAGTCTTGCTAAAGGTTTACTAATTTTGTTTGTCTTTTCATAGAACCAACTCTTCATTGATCTTTTCTATTGTTTTTTAGTCTCTTATTTCATTTATTTCTGCTCCAATATTTATTATTTCATTCCTTCTACCAACTTTGAGATTTACTTGTTCTTTTTGTAGCTCCTTTAAGTGTAAGGTTAGGTTGTTTATTTGAACTTTTTCTTGTTTCCTGAGGTAGTCTTATATTGCTTTAAACTTGCAACAGCACACTTCCCTCTGGTCACCAGAGCTACATGCTCTGAGTGTGCCCTGTGTGTGTGCTGAGCGAGTCTTTCTGTTTTGGTGTGCTGACTAACTACTGTGGGTGCTTGGTAGCCGTGGTTGGCCCTTGGTCCAATTGGTTGCCAGACCCTGCCTTGTGCAGAAGTTGCTGGCCCCTGGTAGGCATGCCCAGATCCTGGCATGGCTGGCTGCATGGCCAGGGGAGTCCCAGTCCTGGTGCCAACCAGCTGGTGGGTGGGCCCAGGTCACAAAGTAGCTGGCTGTAGGGCCAGGGGTCCCAGAGCTAGTGTTGGCCTAGTGTTTGTGGGCAGGGCTAGTCCTGGATTGCCTGGGGCTCAGGGGGTCCTATGATAGCCTGCCTATTGGTGAGTGGGACTGTGTCCCGGCCCAGCTGGCTCCTTGGCCTGGTGTTTCCCAGTACTGGTGCTGATTAGCTGGTAGGCAAGGATCAGTTTCAGTGCTAATAAGCTAGAGTGAGGATTCAAAAATGGCACTTGCCAATACCAGTGTTGCCATGGTATGATAATCTCCCAAAAGTGGCTGCTGCCAGTGTCTGTGTCCCCAGAATGAGTCCCATTTGCCTCCTGCCTCTCTGGGAGGCTCTCTAAGTTCAGCGAGCAGGTCTGACCCAGGCTCCTTTCATATTACTTCTGCCCTTGGATACTGGAGTGTTTGAGATTTTGTGTGCAGCCTTTAAGAGTAGAGTCTCTATTTCCCACAGTTCTCTGGCTGTCCCAAGAGGAAGCTCCACTGACCTTCAAAACCAAATGTTTGGGACTTCCCGGGTGGTCCAGTAAGAATCCACCTTACAATGCAGGGGACCCAGGTTCAATCTCTGGTCAGGGAACTAAGATCCCACATGCAGTGTTGCAACTAAGCCCACGCACCACAACTACACCAAGCCCGCGCGCCTCAACTGGAGAGCCCATGTGCTGCCAACTACGGAGCCCATGCACTCTGGAACCCCTGTGCCACAACTACAGAGCCCACACACCCCAGAGCCTGCATGCCTCAACTAGAGAAGAGAAAACCTGCATACCACAACTAGAGAGAAGCCCACGTGCCACAACGAAAAATCCCACATGCCTCAATGAAGATCCCGCATGCCTCAACTAAGACCTGGTGCAGCCAGAAATAGATAAAATAAGTAAATAAATAATAAATTAAAAAAAAAAAACCACAAATGTTCTGGGGGTTCATCTTCTGGGTGCAGGACACCCAGACTGGGGAACCTCTTGTGGGACTCAGACCCCTCACTCCTTGGGAATGACCTCTGTAATTGTAATTATTCTCCCATTTGTGGATCACCTACCTGCGGGTATGGGCCTTGACTATACCATGTCTCCACCTTGCCTACCCATCTCATTGTGATTCCTTCTATCTTTAGTTGTGGAAGATCTTGTCTGCTAGTCTTCAGGTCATTCTCATCAACAGCTGCTCTGTAAATAGTCGTAATTTTGGTGTGCCCATGGGAGGAGGTGAGCTCAGGGTCTTCCTAGTCTGCCATCTTGGCCACTCCCAATGCAATAAATTATTATTTATTTATTTATTTTTGGCTGTGTTGGGCCTTCGTTGGTGCACACGGGCTTTCTCTAGTTGTGGCAAGAAGGGACTACTCTTCGTTGTGGTGCACAGGCTTCTTGCTGTGGTGGCTTCAGTAGTTGCAGCACACGGGCCCTAGAGCGTGCAGCTTCAGTAATTGCAGTGCATGGGCTCAGTAGTTGTGGCTCGAAGGCTCTAGAGCGCAGGCTCAGTAGTTGTGGAGCACAGGCTTAGTTGCTCCGTGGCATGTGGGATCTTCCCAGACCAGGGATCAAACCTGTGTCCTCTGCATTGGCAGGCGCATTCTTAACCACTGCACCACCAGGGAAGTCCCAATAAATTATTTTTTAATTAAGGTGTGTACATTGTTTTTTAGACATAATGCTGCTGTACACTTAATAGACTACAGTATGGTGTAAACATAACTTTTATATGCACTGGGAAACCAAAAACTTCATGTGGTTCTCTTGATTGCTATACTTGCTTCATTGCAGTGGTCTGGAACCGACCCCAGAGTATCTCTGAGGTGTTCCTGTATACACAATTTTCTTGAGTTCTGGATTCTTTCATTCGTCCGTTTGTCTGTTCTCCCTCAAGTGCCAAACCTGTTGTTAATGGGGGTCTGTAGTATTTGTTTCTTTCTGATAAAGCACCATTGTCCTATTTCTAAGTTCACTTATGTAATTACTGACTCTCAGTAATAGTGTGGTTGTGGGTTTTGACTGGAAGGGTTTTATTTTCCCTCCCTTGACTCTTCTGAAGCCTTGTTGTGAAGATGTCTTTCTGTATCGGTTTTATTTGCTTCTGTGAGGAACTGTGTCTTCAGCTCCAGGATTCCTGTGTTAAGTGCCCTGTCTGGCTTACTGCTGCAAGCCTGCATGGGGCACAGGTGTGAGCCTTCCAGTTCTCATGGAAACTGTTCTCCTTTCCTGCCCCATGTGCTAGGCAGAAACAAGATGTCTACATCCCTACATCATGCTGGCAGCTTATCAACTCTGGTCAGGGGCTTTGGGTGTACTTATTCCTGGTAGTTTGATTTCTCTGTGTGTCCCAGTTTTTTGTAGAATGGCCTCAGCTTTCACAGCAGCAACCGTTAGTACAGACTTGTCTACATGGATATTTTTTTTCATCTTTTTGTGGGTGCCAACACCTCCACATCAGGGAGGACTTATGAAACTAAAGAAGTCCTGGGAAGTGGGAAACTAAATAACACAGTGGATTATTTGAAAGAGAAGAAGCTCTTGAAGCAATAGGGAAAAAAAAGGAAAATATGTAATGAACACCTCTTATAATGACAAGTTGAGAAATGAAACTGAGGCTTATGCAGGCCAGGTAACATCTCTGAGTTTCTGAAGTGGTCAGTAGCCATAATACTGACGGGATCTGCCTGACTCCACAACCATGTTCTTTTCACCGAGTCTTGTACGAGTTCATCTGCTTTTGTGAATTTACTTCAAGCAGTCATTCTTTTCCTTCCCTGGTTTCCCAGCATCTTTCGTTATTTTTCTCATAGAAAACCAGTTCTGTTAAAACATACCAGTGAGAGTGGTGTTTCCCAATCTTTTCTGACCACAGTGCATTTTACAGAGCAGCCCAGTGCACAGAGCAATGCATGTGTAGAACAGTTATGTGCCACCGTCCTTTCCCTGGCCCTGTTGGTGCATTTCCATTCCATTCTATTCTTATGGTTTACTTTAGGTGAAATAGGCTGGCTGTGACTAAGTAAATTGATCTCACAACCCTTTAATAGCTCATGTCCCATAGTTTGGCCAGTGTTTTGTTTTTTCTCTTTTTTGGTTTATTTATTTATTTATTTTTGGCTGTGTTGGGTCTTCATTTCTGTGCGAGGGCTTTCTCTAGTTGTGGCAAGCTGGGGCCACTCTTCATCGTGGTGTGCAGGCCTCTCACTATCGCGGCCTCTCTTGCTGTGGAGCACAGGCTCCAGACGCGCAGGCTCAGTAGTTGTGGCTCACGGGCCTAGTTGCTCCGCGGCATGTGGGATCTTCCCAGACCAGGGCTCGAACCCGTGTCCCCTGCATTAGCAGGCAGATTCTGAACCACTGCACCACCAGGGAAGCCCTGCCCAGTGTTTTTGAAGCATGACTTAAAGCTAGAGTATTTGTCAGCAGAGGATGTAATAGGTTGTCTCCTCAAGAGCCCATCTCTTGTCTCAGCTGAACTCAATCCATGCTTCTCCTGTGCAACTGGCCACTCTGTTTTCCCCCCTTTTGGGATGAGGGGGATTCCTTTTAAATGGTATTCCAGCATTAACTTTAGAAATTGGGAACAGAGCTCACTTATTCTTTTGGTGGCTTCCTGTAGATAACATGTAATTTTTTAAAAATATTTATTTATAGTTATTTATTTATTTATTTTGGCTGCACCGGGTCTTAGTCGCTGCATGCGGACTTCTTAGTTGCAGCGTGCATGTGTGATCTAGTTCCCCACCAAGGATCAAACCCGGGCCCCCTGCATTGCGAACGCAGTCTTACCCACTGGACCATGGGGGAAGTCCTAGTAACATGTATTTTTAAACCACTTAACTGTAAGATTGTTACTTGCTCTGCCTCTTCATACCTTTGATCTTGATCTTTTTATATTTCCTCCCTGTTTGTCTCATTCCAGGTACTTTATTTAGCAGCTTCTTTCTTAAGTGAGTTTTAAAACTAAAGCAACGGTTTGCCATTCATCTATTCATCTTGGAATTCTAGCTCAATTTTTTTTATTTAAGTACTACGAGGTGGCCTATTAAGAGTAGAATTGATGACCGAGTATCTGATTTTTAATATACTATTGTCTAATTTTACTTTTTAAGAATAAAAAGAGAGCTAGGAGGCCAGAAGGCAAATAGAGTAGAATGACAACACTTGTGTGTCCTGTCACCTTCCCTCTTCTGGACAGCTGATAATGTGTTTCCTGTAACAAGAATGACTGCTGAAGTATACCACTCCTGTCTCTTTCCCCAGCCCTCCAAGCCATAACATTGTGGTGAATGGAAAAGAATGTATAAACTTTGCCTCATTCAATTTTCTTGGATTGTTGGATAACCCTAGGCTCAAGGTAAGTAGCACATATGCTGAAGTGGACAGATAACATGACTGACATAAGCATCTGGACATAAAATAAGAGACAAATGCAGAATATCAGAAGGGGCTGTGTAAGTACTTACTCTTTACTCTTTAGTGACAGAGCTGTAACCTAGTTTTCAACAAAGGGAGGCAAGAGTGTCCTAATGTGGCTTAGTGTTGGGTGACAACCAGAGAACTATATGAACCAGACCCAGGTAATAGTTGGAGATGTGTCTAGGAAATTGCTTCATCTCCTGTTGGGATTGTGGGCCAGTAAACATTTTTTTGAGGAAACACCTGTGCCCACAAATGCCAGAAAGTACGAATGCATTGAGTTAACCAGGTTTTAATGATCAAGCTAATACAACTTTTCCATGTTTTAAGTCGTATACCTAAGTCTTCCCATCCCTCTTTTCTTTATATCCTGTTAGAATTGTCTTAGTACTAAGAAAGGAAAAGCCAGGGTACTGGGGAGCTATGTGGGTTAAAGAATAGGAAATGTCATTTTTAAACTGTTAAAGATATATTATTACAGTCTAATTTTTTTTTTTTTACTTTCACAAAGGCAGCAGCTTTGGCATCTCTAAAGAAGTATGGTGTGGGAACTTGTGGACCTAGAGGATTTTATGGCACATTTGGTATGTTTTCTGTCATATTTTTCAGACTACTGCTTTCAAGAATTAAGATTCAGTTTGATTTCAAAACTCCTTGGAAAAGGTATCCTTAATTAGTTGTGGTAATAAGCTGGTGAACTTTCTAGATTTTGTGTTTGAAATCATTGGTAGGAGATGCATTGGTCTGGGGCTGACTGTCCCTTGTGGAGAAGAGTCATAGGTATCTAAGGCACACTGTCTCAGTAGGGCGAAGCTTGAGCTCTTGTTGCATTTGCCCCAGGAGACATGGTGTGAGGAGACTTTTTGCCGTGCATGACAGTTGTAAGGGGAAGCATCCTGTTGTGAGTGGCTCTGCTCTTTGTAGTCGTGCAGGAACCCAGATTTTCCCTGTCTCGTTGCTCTAGGCCTCAGGGCACCATCTTTGTCTGTGTGACCGAAGCCAAGTGATGAGTATGGAGGAGCAGGAGTGCAGGGCATTGGCACCTGTTTAGGTGGGCAGGTGGTGTTGCTCATCATTCTGGCCACATTCTGTTGGTGAGAACATTACCCAGGTCATGTCTCCCAGCAGAGGGACTGGAAAATTGCTCTAGCTGGGCAGCCACCACGTGCCGGGAGGAAAGTGAGAACAGATTTGGGGGATGGGGGAAGTCATAGACTGTGTAGCCCTTTTCTTTCTGGAATGAAGACAAAGGATCATTGATTTCCTTGTGTGTGGATGACCTGGAGATGGGCTAACTACATATTAGGATGAGAGTGTGATTTCAAACACGATGAACTCCCTAAATCAGAGTCATCAAAGAAGACCCTGGAATTTTATGGTGGTTTTTTATTAAATGTATATTGTTCTTTGCTTCTGAAAATTTCAAAAATGTTGTTAAATAATTTTCCAAATGAGTATATTACTGGAAATAACATTCTGGTTTACAAAATGTCAGAGGGTGGGGACAGTGGGGCCAGGGAAGTCTCTTTTGTCTTCTCTCCTCATTTTCATTTCTGGGTCTTTGTTTTTTTCACTTTAACAGTTAAGATGTTTTTATTTAAGGGAGCACCTTTCTTTATCCCTTAGCTAATTTAGTGGTTAAATTATTTTTATTGGAAACAGATGATGGGAGTTGGTGTCCAAGAATCCTACAGTTGGAAAGGATCTTTAAAATCCTGGATTCCAGCATCCCAGTTATTCAGAAGAACAGAAAGCTCAGAGAGGTTAAGTGACTTCCTCATGGTCACATAGCTAACTAATTTCAGCCCTAAAACTAGAAAATAAGTATTCTGATTTGCAATATTAATGGCAAGATCAAAGACTTAAAAGAGCTCAGATCAGAGGCTCCCTCTTTCCTCTAGCCTAGTGCAAACATGATTTGTTTGCCTGCTTTTTATTGGTAGGGTATTATTTCCTTCATAAGAATTAGAAAACTAAAAAAGGCATTTTTTTTACAAAGTTGTTTGTTGTAATCTGATCAACAAGGCTTTCTTTCCATGATCTGCTTGTGGGGTAAAGAAATTGCTTTCTTAAAAGCCTCTCTTTCTAGTAGATCTTATTTGCATGTGTGGCCTTGGCTCTTGCTCAGGAGTTAATCTGAGAAGACTGATAAGAGATTTATTGCTAAATTTAGAGAAAAAAAAGTTTCAAATCTTCAAGACTAGTTTTCCCAGAGCTATGGAAATATGTTGTTTTAATTGCCCAGTCAGTTTTTCATTTGGATCACCTGAAATATGTGTAATAGGATGCTGTGTGCCTCCAAACTTGGGGGGGGGTCTTTAATGATTTTTAAATTATTTTTTTTAATTTAAATATAGTTGACGTACAATATTACGTTAGTTTCAGGTTTAGTATATAGTGATTTGACATGCATACATTATGAAATGATCACCATGGAGTCTAGTAACCGTCTGTCCCCAAAGTTATTAAAATATTTTTGGCCATATTCCTTATGCTGTATGTTACATCACCATTGCTTATTTATTTTATAACTGGAGCTTTGTACCTCTTAATCCCCTACACCTAATTTTCCCCACCCCTGATCCCCTTTCCCTCTGGCAGCCACCCCTTTGTTCTGTGTATCTATGAGTCTGTTTTCATTTTGTTTGTTTGTTTTGTTTTTTAGAGTCCATATATTAGTGAGATCATATGCTATTTGTCTTTCTCTGTCCAACTTATTTCACTTTTCATAAAACCCTCTTGATCCATCCTAAATTAATTTTCTTGATTCAATAATTCAATCCAAGATATAAACCTCAAAGATTTAAAGAGATAGTGAAGTCTTCTCCCCACTGCCATTCCACCCCCAAAAAAGACAGCTACTCTCAGTAGTTTCTTGTTCATTCTTCCAGGCTTTTTTCAGTGTGTGCAAACCACTTCCATACATTTTTCCCCCAGTTTTACAAAAATAGTAGCATACCACATACATGTGGTGTGCTGTTCAAGTGCGTTTTAAATTTAAATTGGATTTGATCTTTCAAGTGTCTGAATGGGCCACCAGAGTCAATATAATGAACACATAGTTGTGTATTAGCTACTCTGTGAACTACATTATTGGTCACTGTGTCATCCTTATCCTAATGTAGTCGAAGGTTCAAACAGACTGTGGTATCTGGACAAAGGTTGAAGGTTAATTTGCAGTGTGATGGTTTTGTAATAAGACACCAAACCTACAGCTTGGAGTAATGTGTATTGTTTTCTGAGTACATTGTCCTTCCTGTAAACTTGTTTTGTTCCTTTTCAACAGTTGCCCATGCTTGCTTATCATCTTTTTTCCTTTCTTTATGTGTATATCGTATGTATTTTTACTTGGTTTTCCAACAGGGTATTTTCTATGTTTTTCCTTATTCTGGAACTAATCACTTCAATTACTGTAGTTGTATTAAATTACCTTGAAATTTCAGTGTTAGATAAGTTCAGGAAGATACTTGAGGTCAGCTAAGGCTATATTTTAAATCTCTAAAATACCCTTGGGACTTCCCTGGTGGCGCAGTGGTTAAGAATCCGCCTGCCAATCCAGGGGACACAGGTTCGAGCCCTGGTCCAGGAAGATCCCACATGCCACAGAGCAACTAAGCCTGTGCGCCATGACTACTGAAGCCCGTGTGCCTAGAGCCCGTACTCTGCAACAAAGAGTAGCTCCCACTCGCCACAACTAGAGAAAGCCTGCACACAGCAATGAAGACCCAACGCAGCCAAAAATAAATAAATAAATTTATTTTAAAAATAAAATAATAAAATACCCTCTATAATTAAATTATTCTAAATATTTAGATATTTGCCCTTTGTACTGAGCATTAAAGCAGAAGTGAACTTCCCTTTCCTCTCATTTTAGTAGCTTGTGTGTGAGGCTAGGGTCTCTTTCCCAGGCCCACCAATAGGTTGCTTTTGATTTTGGCTTTTTCTTTTCCTGGAAGTACTAATATCACTCAGGCATCTGTTTTCAGTGATGAAAATGCTCTGTCTTTTAGCTCTTTTCTCAACTTTTCAGATAGTGAATGAAAATCACTTATTGGAAAAGTAAATTTCCTTATTAAAACATTTTCTGTTATTTCATAGTAACATATTAGATGGTACTAGATGATTAACACAGAAAAAGAAAATTGACAGTTGAATTAAAATTCTTCTAGTTTCTTAGGCTAAATGTTCTCCTGCCTCCTAAAGGCCCAGCAGGTTCTTAAAATAGTCTTGTGAGGACTGTGTGGATCAGAAGTGTTTCCACCTTCTCATCTTATTGTTTTAATGTGTAGTTTAGAATCAATCAAGTGATTTTATCAGGTTGTGGAGCCTTCCTTTCCTCTAAGGCTAATGGGGTCCCTGTGTACTTTGATAGTTTCTCTTGTTGAACCTCTCTGATTGTTTTGTTTGTAATGCATTCAGATCTCATTTACATGTGGTTTATCCCTGTGCCTGGGATCTGCTTTGCATACATGATGCCTACTTGACTCTTTGGTCTTAAACTAAATCAAAAGACAATTAGTGGCAGAGTTTCATGGTGAGAGATAGTGGCATATAATTGTGTTCTAGAGCCAATAGTGAACAATTGTTCATTTGTTTATTTTAAAAAATATTTTCTCTCTGTTGTAGGACCATGGATGCATGTTTTAGTAGGAAGGGCATTTGGTCATAAAATTCCTAGATCTGCCACTTCTTCCTACCAGTCATGGAATTGTAGTTTTCGCAGTGTAGGCAGGGAATCATCTTTGTTGCACAACTTAGAACATTTTGGTAAGAATCACATAAGATACTGTATGTGAAAACATTCTGGAAAACATTCAGCACTGTTTTTAATGTTCTAATGAGTACATAGGTGATATTTGTACTTTTAAGAAAATTGTCCAAATCTCAAGGGATTTAAAAAAAGTCTGTAGGGCTTCCCTGGTGGCGCAGTGGTTGAGAGTCCACCTGCCGGTGCAGGGGACATGGGTTCGTGCCCTGGTCTGGGAAGATCACACATGCCGTGGAGTGGCTGGGGGGGTGAGCCATGGCCGCTGAGCCTGCACGTCTGGAGCCTGTGCTCCGCAATGAGGGAGGCCACAACAGTGAGAGACCCGTGTACTGCAAAAAAAAAAAAAGGTATGTAACACAAAAATATGGAGATTTTAAGAGAAAATATAGTTGGTTGTTTTTAAACTGTTCTAAAGTTGGGTATTTTATAGTCTTTCCTCTGAAAAACAATCAAGAAGGCCATAATACCTCCTTTTATTCTGATAAATATGAACTTGAATAAGTGGCTTTAATATAAGATAGTCCTTTAATATCCAGGATTTGGATAACGTAATTAGCAGATAGCGTACCTTTTTTCCTTATAAAAGATTACTTTTTTTTGGAGGGGGAAAGCTTCAGAGCCCCGGAGAAGAGCACAGCAACAGGGGTGCAGAGGGCAAAGCGGAGAGATTCCCGCACAGAGGATTGGTGCCGGCACTCACCAGCCCGAGAGGCTTATCTGCTCACCCTCCGGGGCGGGCGGGGATGGGAGCTGAGGCTCGGGCTTCAGTCGGAGCGGAAGGAGAGGACTGGAGTTAGCGGCGTGAACACAGCCTCCAGGGGGTTAGTGCACCACGGCTAGCCGGGAGGGAGTCCAGGGAAAAGTCTGGACCTGCCGAAGATGCAAGAGACTTTTTCTTCCCTCTTTGTTTCTGGTGCGTGAGGAGAGGGGATTAAGAGGGCTGCTTAAAGGAGCTCCAGAAACGGGCGCGAGCCGTGGCTAAAAGCGCAGACCCCAGAGAAGGGCATGAGACGCTAAGGCTGCTGCTGCCGCCACCAAGAAGCCTATGTGTGAGCACAAGTCACTATCCATACCCCCCTTCTGGGGAGCCTGTGCACCTCGCCACTGCCAGGGTCCCAAGATCCAGGGACAACTTCCCCGGGAGAACACACAGCACGCCTCAGGCTGGCGCAATGTCATGCCGGCCTCTGCCGCCACAGGCTCACCCCGCACTCCATACCCCTCCCTCCCCCAGGCCTGAGTGAGCCAGAGTCCCTGAAGCAGCTGCTCCTTTAACCCCGTCCTGTCTGAGTGAAGAACAGACGCCCTCTGGTGACCTACACGCAGAGGTGGGGACAAATCCAAAGCTCAGTCCCGGGAGCTTTGAGAACAAAGAAGAGAAAGGGAAATCTCTCCCAGCAGCCTCAGAAGCAGTGGATTAAAGCTCCACAATCAACTTGATGTACCCTGCATCTGTGGAATACATGAATAGACAACAAATTATCCCAAATTGAGGAGGTGGACTTTGAGAGCAAGATTTATTATTTTTTCCCCTTTTCCTCTTTTTGTGACTATGTATGTGTATGCTTCTTTGTGACATTTTGTCTGTATAGCTTAGCTTCCACCATTTGTCCTAGAGTTCTATCCGTCTGGGTTTTTTTTTTTTTTCTTTGAAAAAAAAGTTTTATTTTGTTCTTAATAATTAATTTTTATTTTAATAACTTTATTTTATTTTATCTTACTTTATTTTATTTTAACTTCTTTATTTCTTTCTTTCCTTCCTTCCTTTCTTTCTTTCTACTTCTACTAATTCTTTCTTCTTTCTTTCTACTTTTTCTCCCTTTTATTCTGAGCCGTGTGGATGAAAGGCTCTTGGTGCTGCCGCCAGGAGTCAGTGCTGTGCCTCTGAGGTGGGAGAGCCAACTTCAGGACACTGGTCCACAAGAGACCTCCCAGCTCCACGTAATATCAAACAGCAAAAATCGCCCAGAGATCTCCATCTCAACACCAGCACCCAGCTTCACTCAACGGCCAGCAAGCTACAGTGTGGGACACCCTATGCCAAACAGCTAGCAAGACAGGAACACAACCCCACCCATTAGCAGAGAGGCTGCCTAAAATCATAATAAGTCCACAGACACCCCAAATCACACCACCAGACGTGGACCTGCCCACCAGAAAGACAAGATCCAGCCTCATCTACCAGAACACAGGCACAAGTCCCCTCCACCAGGAAGCCTACACAACCCACTGAACCAACTTAGCCACTGGGGACAGACACCAAAAACAACAGGAATTACAAACCTGCAGCATACAAAAAGGAGACCCCAAACACAGTAAGATAAGCAAAATGAGAAGACAGAAGAACACACAACAGATGAAGGAGTAAGATAAAAACGCACCAGATCTAACAAATGAAGAGGAAATAGGCAGTTTCACTGAAAAAGAATTCAGAATAATGATAGTAAAGATGATCCAAAATCTTGGAAATAGAATAGAAAAAATGCAAGAAACATTTAACAAGGACCTAGAAGAACTAAAGATGAAACAAGCAACGATGAACAACACAATAAATGAAATTAAAAGTACTCTAGGGCTTCCCTGATGGCGCAGTGGTTAAGAATCCGCCTGCCAATGCCGGGGACACAGGTTCGAGACCTGGTCTGGGAAGATCCCACATGCCACGGAGTAACTAAACCCGTGTGCCATGAGCCTGTGCTCTAGAGCCTGCAAACCACAGCTACTGAAGCCTGCACACCTAGAGCCCGTGCTCCGCAACAAAGCCACAGCAATGAGAAGCCCTCGCACCACAATGAAGAGTAGCCCCTGCTCGCTGCAACTAGAGAAAGCCCACGCGCAGCAACAAAGACCCAATTCAGCCAAAAATAAATAAAAAAATTTATTTTAAAAAAATACTCTAGATGGGATCAATAGCAGGACAACTGAGGTAGAAGAATGGATAAATGACCTGGAAGATAAAATACTGGAAATAACTACTGCAGAGCAGAATAAAGAAAAAATAATGAAAAGAACTGAGGACAGTCTCAGAGACCTCTGTGCCAACATTAAACGCACCAACATTTGAATTATAGGGGTTCCAGAAGAAGAGAAAAAGAAAGGGACTGAGAAAATATTTGAAGAGATTATAGTTGAAAACTTCCCTAATATGGAAAAGGAAATAGTTAATCAAGTCCAGGAAGCACAGAGTCCCATACAGGATAAATGCAAGGAAAAATACGCCAAGACACATATTAATCAAACTGTCAAAAATTAAATATAAAGAAAACATATTAAAAGCAGCAAGGGAAAAACAACAAATAACACACAAGGGAATCCCCATAAGGTTAACAGCTGATCTTTCAGCAGAAACTCTGCAAGGCAGAAGGGACTGGCAGGACATATTTAAAGTGATGAAGGAGAAAAACCTGCAACCAAGATTACTCTACCCAGCAAGGATCTCATTCAGATTTGATGGAGAAATTAAAGCCTTTACAGACAAGCAAAAGCTGAGAGAGTTCAGCACCACCAAACCAGCTTTACAGCAAATGCTAAAGGAACTTCTCTAGGCAAGATACACAAGAGAAGGAAAAGATTTACAATAATGAACCCAAAACAATTAAGAAAATGGGAATAGGAACATACATACCGATAATTACCTTAAATGTAAATGGACTAAATGCTCCCACCAAAAGACACAGATTGGCTGAATGGATACAAAAACAAGACCCATGTATATGCTGTCTACAAGAGACCCACTTCAGACCTAGAGACACATACAGACTGAAAGTAAGGGGATGGAAAAAGATATTCCATGCAAATGGAAACCAAAAGAAAGCTGGAGTAGCAATTCTCATATCAGAAAAAATAGACTTTAAAATAAAGAATATTAGAAGAGACAAAGAAGGACACTACATAATGATCAAGGGATTGATCCAAGAAGAAGATATAACAATTGTAAATATTTATGCACCCAACATAGGAGCACCTCAATACATAAGGCAAATACTAGCAGCCATGAAAGGGGAAATCGACAGTAACACATTCATAGTAGGGGAGTTTAACACCCCACTTTCACCAATGGACAGATCCAAGATGAAAATAAATAAGGAAACACAAGCTTTAAATGATACATTAAACAAGATGGACTTAATTGATATTTATAGGACATTCCATCCAAAAACAACAGAATACACATTTTTCTCAAGTGCTCATGGAACATTCTTCAGGATAGATCATATCTTGGGTCACAAATCAAGCCTTGCTAAATTTAAGAAAATTGAAATTGTATCAAGTATCTTTTCCAACCACAATGCTATGAGACTAGATATCAATTACAGGAAAAGATCTGTAAAAAATACAAACACATGGAGGCTAAACAATACACTACTTAATAACAAAGTGATCACTGAAGAAATCAAAGAGGAAATTAAAAAATACCTATGGGATGCAGCAAAAGCAGTTCTAAGAGGGGCGTTTATAGCAATACAATCCTACCTTAAGAAACAGGAAACATCTTGAATAAACAACCTAACCTTGCACTAAAGCAATTAGAGAAAGAAGAACAAAAATACCCCAAAGTTAGCAGAAGGAAAGAAATCATAAAGATCAGATCAGAAATAAATGAAAAAGAAATGAAGGAAACGATAGCAAAGATCAATAAAACTAAAAGCTGGCTCTTTGAGAAGATAAACAGAATAGATAAACCATTAGCCAGACTCATCAAGAAAAAAAGGGAGAAGACTCAAATCAATAGAATTAGAGATGAAAAAGGAGAAGTAACAACTGACACTGCAGAAATACAAAAGATCATGAGAGAGTACTACAAGCAACTCTATGCCAATAAAATGGACAACCTGGAAGAAATGGACAAATTCTTAGAAATGTACAACCTGCCAAGACTGAATCAGGAAGAAATAGAAAATATGAAGAGACCAGTCACAAGCACTGAAATTGAAACTGTGATTAAAAATCTTCCAACAAAAAAAAGCCCAGGACCAGATGGCTTCACAGGCGAATTCTATCAAACATTTAGAGAAGAGCTAAGACCTATCCTTCTCAAACTCTTCCAAAATATAGCAGAGGGAGGAACACTCCCAAACTCATTCTACGAGGCCACCATCACCCTGATACCAAAACCGGACAAAGACGTCACAAAGAAAGAAAACTACAGGCCAATATCACTGATGAACATAGATGCAAAAGTCCTCAACAAAACACTAGCAAACAGAATCCAACAGCATTAAAAGGATCATACACCATGATCAAGTGGGGTTTATTCCAGGAACGCAAGGATTCTTCAGTATACGCAAAGCAATCAGTGTGATATACCATATTAACAAATTGAAGGAGAAAAAACATACGATCATCTCAACAGATGCAGAGAAAGCTTTTGACAAAATTCAACACCCATTTATGATAAAAACCCTGCAGAAAGTAGGCATAGAGGGAACTTTCCTCAACATAATAAAGGCCATATATGACAAACCCACAGCCAACATTGTCCTCAACGGTGAAAAAAATGAAACCATTTCCACTAAGATCAGGAACAAGACAAGGTTGCCCACTCTCACCACTATTATTCAACATAGTTTTGGAAGTTTTTGCCACAGCAGTCAGAGAAGAAAAGGAAATAAAAGGAATCCAAATCGCAAAAGAAGTAAAGCTGTCACTGTTTGCAGATGACATGATACTATACATAGAGAATCCTAAAGATGCTACCAGAAAACTACTAGACCTAATCAATGAATTTGGAAAAGTAGCAGGATACAAAATTAATGCACAGAAATCTCTGGCATTCCTATGCACTAATGGTGAAAAATCTGAAAGTGAAATTAAGAAAACATTCCCATTTACAGTTGCAACAAAAAGAATAAAATATCTAGGAATAAACCTACCTAAGGAGAACTGTATGCAGAAAATTATAAGACACTGTTGAAAAAATTAAAGATGATACAAATAGATGGAGAGATATACCATGTTCTTGGATTGGAAGAATCAACATTGTGAAAATGACGCTACTACCCAAAGCAATCTACAGATTCAATGCAATCCCTATCAAACTACCAATGGCATTTTTCACAGAACTAGAACAAAAAATTTTACAATTTTATGGAAATACAAAAGACCCCGAATAGCCAAAGCAATCTTGAGAACCAAAAATGGAGCTGGAGGAATCAGGCTCCCTGACTTCAGACTATACTACAAAGCTACAGTAATCAAGACAGTATGGTACTGGCACAAAAACAGAAAGATAGACCAATGGAACAGGATAGAAAGCGCAGTGATAAACCCATGCACATATGGTCACCTTATCTTTGATAAAGGGGGCAGGAATGTACAGTGGAGAAAGGACAGCCTCTTCAATAAGTGGTGCTGGGAAAACTGGACAGGTACATGTAAAAGTATGAGATTAGATCACTCCCTAACACCATACACAAAAATAAGCTCAAAATGCATTAAAAACCTAAATGTAAGGCCAGAAACTATCAAACTCTTAGAGGAAAACATAGGCAGAACACTCTATGACATAAATCACAGCAAGATCCTTTTTGACCCACCTCCTAGAGCAGTGGAAATAAAAACAAAAATAAACAAATGGGACCTAATGAAACTTCACAGCTTTTGCACAGCAAAGGAAACCATAAACAAGACCAAAAGACAACCCTCAGAATGGGAGAAAATATTTGCAAATGAAGCAACTGACAAAGGATTAATCTCCAAAATTTATAGGCAGCTCATGCAACTCAATGACAAAAAAACCAAACAACCCAATCCAGAAATGGGCAGAAGCCCTAAATAGACATTTCTCCAAAGAAGATATACAGACTGCCAACAAACACATGAAAGAGCGCTCAACATTATTAATCATTAGAGAAATGCAAATCAGAACTACAATGAGATATCATCTCACACCAGTCAGAATGGCCATCATCAAAAAATCTAGAAACAATAAATGCTGGAGAGGGTGTGGAGAAAAGGGAACACTCTTGCACTGCTGGTTGGAATGTGAATTGGTACAGCCACTATGGAGAACAGTATGGAGGTTCCTTCAAAAACTACAAATAGAACTACCATATGACCCAGCAATCCCACTACTGGGCATATACCCTGAGAAAACCATAATTCAAAAAGAGTCATGTACCAAAATATTCATTGCAGCTCTATTTACAATAGCTCGGAGATGGAAACAACCTAAGTGTCCATCATCGGATGAATGGATAAAGAAGATGTGGCACATATATACAATGGAATATTACTCAGCCATATAAAGAAACGAAATTGAGCTATTTGTAATGAGGTGGATGGACCTAGAGTCTGTCATACAGAGTGAAGTAAGTCAGAAAGAGAAAGACAAATACCGTATGCTAACACATATGTATTGAATTTAAGAAAAAAAATGTCATGAAGAACCTAGGGGTAAGACAGGAATAAAGACACAGACGTACTTGAGAATGGACTTGAGGATATGGGGAGGGGGAATGGTAATCTGTGACAAAGCGAGAGAGTGGCATGGACATATAAGCACTACCAAATGTAAAATAGATTGCTAGTGGGAAGCAGCCACATGGCACAGGGAGATCAGCTTGGTGTTTTGTGACCACCTAGAGGGGTGGGATAGGGAGGGTGGGAGGGAGGGAGGGAGATGCAAGAGGGAAGAGATATGGGAACATATGTATATGTATAACTGATTCACTTTGTTATGAAGTAGAAACTAACACCATTGTAAAGGAATTATACTCCAGTAAAGATGTAAAAAAAAAATCAGATAAAGTAGGATGACAAGGAAAGTAAAAATCCTATTATAGATTTATAATCTACACTGAAAGACAATCTCCCTAAATCTCATTTTAAAAAAAAGATTACTTATTTTTATTCTACAAATATTGAGTTAGTTGAACAAACACCAGCATGTTGCTTTTTCCATGCCAGACATTGTTCTGAGTGCTTTATAAGCATTCTCTTGCGGTTCTCCTAACAGTCCTTTGAGGCAGGTAGAACTGTTAACCATTTGACAGAGGAAGGACTGAGAGGCACAGAGCAGTTTTGGGCCTGTCCATGGTTCAGACCTGGCAATGAGGGAGCCCAGATCTGAACCCCCTGTGATGACTGCCATGGCCAGGCCTTGTGTTTGGTGTGGGGCATCCTGCCCTGGCCTTGCCTCCCGTCTCTTACATTCTGGTGAGGGAGCAGGTGCCAGAAAGGGCAGCAAGTGCTGAGAAGACACAGAGGCTTTCTGGTCACCTTCCTCCGTGGCCTCTTGCCTACCATATTGGTTCCTAGCAGTGAATTAGAGAATGACACATGCAAATCTGTGGCACTAATTGTTTAAATGGATCATACACACAGAAGATAGGCATCCAAAGTCAAAGAACATGCCCTGGCAGTTTTTCTGTTTGCTGCCTCCCCCGCCTTTGGGTTAAGAGTTTCTTCATTGCAGAGTAGCTATCAGACATCAAAAGATGTTATGCAACTGTCCATGTTTACCTGTCACAAAACCTGCTTTGCACGGCTGACATCCCCTAAGACCCAGTGTCTTTAGATAGGAGGAGGAAAGGCCCATCTTTTTTAAACTTTTGGGACTAGGCAAGAACCAGTAAGTCATTGATTTATTGTAGAGAGATTCTTCTTACCACTTTATGGCAATGACATAAAAATGGCTATGAGTATGTATAATGAGAATACTAACATAATTTTTATCAACTGGGTAGCTAACTCTAAAGCCCTAAAACAAAGCCAAGATTGTTTTACTGTTTTATTGCTAATCAATGAAGAGAGTCATTTAGAGCTACAGAATGATTTAAAATCCTTTTTTGTAGTTGGCAAAAACAGTTTGTCTGTATCCATAACGTGTTTTTTCTTTTTAAAATGTAGATATTGAATGAGAGCAATTCACTGTGGCTTGGGTTGCCCATCTGCTAGCTAAATTGTTGAGATTTGGGGTAGATGATTCCCAGTTTAGAGGCAGCATTGTAATTTGAAGGAGGCCTCTTATGGGGGACCTGCCGTCCTGTCTCATCAGAAGTGAGAGGCAACAGAATGGTGGGGACGTATCTGTAGGCAGGGTGCTCAGAGAACACTAACAAAGAGGAAAGGAAGACATGCCTGAGACGCGCCCATGCTCAGCTGCATGGAGGTAGCTGGTTCTCTGGTGCTTTGCTGCTTTCCTCGTTCTTGCCAGACTTTGCCTGCCACATTTCCCTGGCAGCATATCTCGTGGAAGGGCGGGCAGTCAGGAGCAAGATCATGTCTTCAGACTTGGTGGTGTTGGTGTCACAGATTTGATGCTTGAAGAGCTAAGCACTCCTTTGGTACCATTTTGATCAACCGGGATACATTCTTCTAAACGTTATTGTGAAATCTCATATTTATTTAATGTTGATCTAATGAAAGTGTCACTTCTATAAAAATGAATACCTGATTGGTAATGGAAATCAAGTGGTATTTCATGTGTTTTTTATGTAATAAACTATGTTGGTATACATTTTAACTTACAAATGGGAAGAAGCATGCCTAGTTGTTTATCATTACTTGATGGGATAAATTGGAATGGGATAAATAGTTCATTTTCACAATTCTGTATCATCCTTTAAGAAGTCTACAAATGAAGTGTCTTCAGTTTATTTTATTATTTGGATATTGCTGCTAAATTTTCTAATTCCTCACTATACCTCTTTTGCCATCAAATTGAGATTTAGTTCGGACCCTCTGTGTCTTCTCATCTCTCACTCAATAGCTGGCGCCCACCCCAGCAGCCTTTGGTTCACAATCGAGGGACCTGTGTGCCTTTAGTCAGAAGTCACTGTGAACGTGTTGTAGTTCTGAGTGTAGAAGGGACCCAAGTGCTTCAGACCAGGGGACTGAAGTCACAGCTTAGCCTTGTATCTGCCCTCTGGGCTCTGAGTTCTCCATTGACAGCTGCCAGATGCCTCTCTTAGCTGTCTCACTTTGTCAAGTGGCAGAAACCCTATATTTCTCTTTGATCCAGTGCTTCTCAGAGTATTTTTATGTGATACTTACTAAATGTTTGATTAACAATTGAATGAGATTGTTGGACAGCCCTCATTTAACTACTTTTTAAAATATAGTCCTTTGTGAAGTTGTATCTTTTATAATTCTTAATTTTGTCTTTTACTAGTTAAAAAGCATCACAATAAGATTAACTTGCCTCTGATAAATCAGTGAGTGGGTTTACAGATTTTAGACGCTTTATTCAAATGTTCTAAAAAGTTGTTTGTTCCTGTTGCTAAACTGACCTTACTCACTTGTTCCTCCCTGGAAGTTGGTGGAAATCTCACACTTAACAACTAACCAGGTCTCTGTTGGAAATATTTAGTCCACTCACTGTCCAGACAGCCTTGTATCCAGCTGGGTTAAGTTGTTTCTTTTGTATATCTCAGTCCCTCAGGTCTTTTCCCTCTCTCCCTTCTTACTGGGAATGTCTCTGGTAGGGAGGGGCATACTTGGAGGGAAGGCTGATGCTGAAGGAGTCTTCTGGAGCAAGGCTCCCAGCCACAGGTCCTCGACATCTGGGACGGAGGGCTCTGCCGGGCCATCGGCCCTCTCCACCACCCCTCACTGGGGAACGTCTGGGTCCCCTGCCACTGCCTCCACTTCTGAGTTCCCCTCGGTGGACATGGCGCGGCTCTGAAAGTCTGCCTTTACTCCTCAGAGTTCCTCGTTTCTCCCATGAAGCTCCAAGGCTGGAGGGGCCTGGCTGCATCCTTCCTGTATCAACTTCTGAGTTCTCTTTGCGCAGAGCATGTGGTAAAACTCTGATCTTGTTCTCCAAACTTGGGTCCTGCTGTAGTTAAAAGAACTAAAGAAGGTTTAAAAATTTTTTCTCTCTCTTGGGTAATGCCTCATTTTCAGACACTTCGAAGTTTTCCAGTTCACAGCCAGCTGGTACACTATTTATTTTAGACATCGCTGGTCCCTCCGTCCCAGGGTGTGAAGCCTCATGGCTTAGCCTGGGAAGGTGAAAGGCTATATGGAACCATGATGTAAGAGAGAAAAAAAAATACCAGTTTAATAATTACAATTTATCCCTATAATTACATCAACATTCTTCTTAAGCTGCTTCCATAAAAGGACCATATTTCTCTTTGTACTATACGTTTGAATTCACCAGTACACTTAAAAAGAAATTCAGACAGAAACTCAGTCCTGCAGAGTGATGGCAGGTGCCACAACTAAGTGCTGACACAAACTGTTAGAGGAGTGACCACCACAACTGAAAAAATTCCTTGATGCAGAGTATGTGGGGTTCTTTTTAACTTAACTACTTTTCTTTTTTCTTTCTTTTCCTTTTAAAAGCTGGTTGACAGTTGTCTTAGTGCCTGGTTTGGTCACTTCTACTAAAATGCAAAAAGGTGTTAATAAATTAATGTCTTACATTGGTAAAGTCTTGGCATTTTTGGTTGAGGGAAGTTAAAGCAGACAAGGTCACTGGACCTTGAATTCTTATTGCTAGAGTGATATAAAAGCAAAACCTAGAGTCAGAGCTGTCCCAGTCACATATTTATAGACAAATGAGTAGCTGATTCAGTTCACAGAGTATAGAAACAGTTTTGGCCCAGAATTATCTTAGACAGTATTAACAACTAAACTGCTTATGTTATTTTATTTGTTCTTTAGTCAAAGAAAAAGAATTATAAGACAGTTTAACTATTTAACTTTTTACTCTTGAACTAGATGTGCACTTGGATTTGGAAGACCGCCTGGCAAAATTTATGAAGACAGAAGAAGCCATTATATACTCATATGGGTTTGCCACCATAGCCAGTGCTATTCCTGCTTACTCTAAGAGAGGGGACATTGTGTTTGTGTAAGTAATCTTTACTGACATTTCTTACCTGAATTCCTTTGGAAATAATATTGGCCCTCCTAGAGAATTCCTTTGTTAGAGGTCATCTGCCTAAAATAATATTGACTTTTTTTTTTTTCATTTTTAAAGAAATATATAGCCACCCAGCCAAGTAGTTCTGCAGAATTAGTGAGACCTCCACTGGAAGGATGCCTTAAGGTGTCGGTGCTTTGTTATCTGCCATTATGATTTTATTTATTGATGTTGAGAAGGCCAAATTTATGTAGGAGGGGGCCAGCCGTCTGCTTTCCCTGTGCAGCTCTGTGACAGTGTGGTGTCCTTGTGAGTCCATGGTCATAACCCACATAGTCACTCACACTACCTGATAAAGTCACTCCACTTCTCAGCACCCTCGCTGCAACTCTTGGCCTCTGCTGATCTTGCTTCATGGCTTGTTAAGAATATAGAAGTCATCATGAGTTGCAGACTTCCTTAACTTTCCAGGAACAAATCTACACACTTGCATACATGTGCACTAGATGTATGGTGTTGCTTTTTACTGTGGAGGGGAAGAGCAGAGAGGAGTAGAATGAGGGCTGGCATAGCCCAGGCAGCTGGTTATACCCATCAGAAGCACCTGCCACTAGCCCGAGCCTCTGTTATCTTTTGATTGGACTATTAAATGACTCTCTTAATTTAGGTCTCAGAGTGACTTTTGTTTCCTCTTTTCCTTTTTGACACCATATCCAGACACTCCATTTAAGAGCTTCCATTGTTCCTAAAATAAATATCCAAGTTCTTATTATGATTCTAGACTGCTGTTTTAGACCCATTTTCTACCATTTTCCCTTAGGTGGTCATGCTGTGTAGCCTTACCAGACTTATATGCTAGTTTCCTCTCAAGGCCTTTGCACGTGCTAAGACCCTGAGTCCCTATGCCTAGAACATTGTTCCTCCTCTCATCTCCTACTTAATTTCTGCTCATCCTGCACATATACCACCTCTGCAGGAAACCCTTCCCCAAGCTCTCAGACCAGGTCAAGACCCCTTGCTGCATGTGGAGAAAATTTTACAGCCAGAGGAGTTTGGTATCCCTGTGAATCTATGACCATGTAGCACTTACATGCCTGTCAAAATCAGTTTCTCAAGCCTCCCTTAACTTATATATGTAGGTGTGGGCCTGTGTGCTCATGTGCACCCATACCCTCTGCTCTTGGCTCATCTTGCCTCACACTCACTGTACTCTTTTATAGCACATTCAACAGTTTATACCAGCCCATTGCCTAGGATAGCATGTGCCATTTAGTGGTACTCAATAAATACCTTCAGTAAGAGAATGAATGGAGGCTGGAGCTCAGAAGAGGGGTCCAAGTGACTGGACTTCAGAGCCCGGCTTACCTCAGTCCCTGTACCATCCTGCTGCTTCTCACTCCGTGTCGGAGCACCTGTAGTGCAACAAGCTCAAGCACACGCTGCAGGGCTGGCTCTTCCTGGGGGTTTTCAGCGTGCTTGTGTCCCATTCTTCCCCACAGCCCTGTGACAGTTACCTGGGAGCACTCCAGCACATGGCCTGGGCCTGAGTAGAATTGTTTCCCAATGTGACCATGAAAATGAATGTTTCTATTAATTTCTTGCACATAGTTTAAAAAATCAATAATAATAAAGACTCATCACAAATTTGAGAGCCAGTGATTTAAACAGTGATTCTAGTTTTTTAATAAAGCATAGTTGCAGACAACTACAATACAGTGTCAGCCAATGTCGCTTTATACAAGCCTCCACCATAAATTCCTTTTTGAGTTTAAAGTCCAGAAAAAGTTTATAGTTACAGTTGAACTTGTATGCTTCCTTTGTCAGATAATAAATACTATATTGTCCTTTTGGTTTTCACTGCTAGGAAACCTAGTCTAAACTCACTTTCAAATCTTATGCCTGGTGTCTTAGAACTTCAGTTTCTAGTGAGCCATTAGACAACTTAATTATTCCCTTATACATAATTTTAAATATTCCACCTGAAATTCATTTGAAAGTAGGAACGCTAGAGGTAAAAATGGTGTTTAGTAAATTATTTGATAAATTGTTTTTGATAAATTCATTAGGCATAGACTCTATGTTCGATGTTTTATTTTCTTTCTTTTGTAGTAAACAGTGATAATGCTTTGCCAGTAGGTCTCAGAACAATGGTTGTTTATATACGTAAGTCTTTCCTTGTCACTCTGTCTTTTTTATGTTACTTTGTGTACCCTTTTCTAATGAAATGTTTTATATTGAGATAATCATGGATTCACATACACTTGTAAGAAATAATACAGAGATTTTTATGTGCCCTTTACCCAGTCTTCCCCAATGGTCACCTCTTGCAAAAGTGTAATACAGTTTCAAAAGTGGGCTGTTGACACTGATGAAGTCAAGATAATCCCTCTTGTTGCCACACCCATATCCCTTTTACTCTACCCACTCTTTAACCCCTGGCAGCCACTAATCTATTCTCCATTTCTATAATTTCATCATTTCGAGATTGTTGTACAAATGTAATCATATAGTAGGTAAAACATTTGAAGATTGGCTTTTCTCATTCAGCATTAATTATTTGGAGATTCTCCAGGGTTGTTATGTGAATCAAGAGTTTGTGCCTTTTGATTGCTGAGTCATATTCCATGGTATGGATACACCACAGTTTGTTGAACCATTCACCTATTAAGGATATCAGAGTTGTTTCTAGTTTGGGGCTATTACAAATAAAGGTGCTGTAAATATTCCTGTATAGGTTTTTCTGTATACATAAGTTTTCATTTCTTTGGGATATATGCCAAGGCATGCAGTTGCTGGTCATAAAGTATTGTGCATTAAGTTTTTTAAGAAATTGCTAAACTTTTCCAGAGTGGCTGTATTATTTTACATTTCCATCAACAGTGTATAAGTGATCTAGTTTCTCCAACATCCTCAGGAGCATTTGGTGTTGTCGCTTTTTTTTTTTTTAAGCCATTCTGATAGGTGTGTACAGATATCTCATTGTAGTTTTAGTCTATATTTCCCTGATGCTACCATACTTACTGTTTTTAGACTTTGGTCTTGGCATCAGGGTAATACTTCATAAAGTCAATTTGAAAGTGTTCCCTCTTATATTCTGGAGAAACTGTATAAAACTGTTGTTAGTTCTTTAAATGTATGGTAGAATTCTCCCCAAAAACCTGGAGTTTTTGGGGGGTTTTTTTGGAAGTATTTTAACTATGAATTTAATTTCCTTAATACTTGTAAGGCTATTCAAATATTGAGTGAGTTGAGGTAGTTTGTGTTTTTCAAGGAGTTGGTCCATTTCTTCTAAATCGTCAAATTTGTATGTGTAGCATTGTTTGTGATAGTCCCTTATTATCCTTCTAATGTCTGCAGATCCCTGTTTCCTTCCTAACTGGTAATTTCTGTCTACTCTTTTTTTGTCATTTTTGCTAGAGATTTGTCAATTTTATTGATCTTTTCAAAGAATCAGCTCCTTGTTTCATAGATTTTTCTACATTGTATTTTTGTTTTCATTTCTACTGATTTCTGGTATTATTTCCTGCCTTCTGCTCATTTGCAGTTTAGTTTCCTCTGTCTAGGTTCTTGAGGTGAGAACTTCAATTACTGATTTGAGACTTTTCCTCATGTCTAATGTAGTAGTGCTGTAAATTTCCCTGTCATCACTGCTATAGTTGCGTTCCACAAATTTTGATGTGTTTATTTTCATTTTTGTTTAGTTCATTTTTGTATTTTATTTCTCTTTAGACTTTCTCTTTGACCCATGAGTTATGTAGAAGTGTGTTGTTTAATTTCCAGGCGTTTGGAAATTTTTAATTTGTTACAGTTTGTTTAATGGCTCATGATGTGGTCTATCTTGGAATATGTTCCATAGTCACTTAAAAAAGAATATTCTGGTAAATACAGAGAAAAGGCCACGTGAGGACGCCAGTGAGAAGGTATCACTCCATGATACACATGTGATTAATTTCCTTCTTTATACATTTCTGTTTTTCATATTATAGTATTGGATGATCAAATGTTACACTGACCATTATTTTTTAAAAGTCACTGATATGCAAATTAAAAACCAAAAAAAACATACAGAACATTCATTTGCCACTTCTATCCTTTAATCCACTAAGAGAGCGCTAGTTTTACATGTCGACTTCCTAAGGTATACTTATATAAAAGTTTTAGTGAGACAAAAAGCAATTTACATATGAAACTTTATTTACCTTTTGAGAAAAAAAATTTTTTTTGTCATTATCATTAAATAGAAAAAAAAATTCTGCTGAATGGAGTGTTCTATAAATGACAATTAGATCTTTCTAGTTGATGGTGTTATTGAGTTCTTTTATATCCTTGCTGATTTTCTGTTTGGTAGTTCTGTCAGTTGTTGTAATTTGTCAATTTCTTGTTTCACTTTTATTAGTTTTTGTGTCTTTTGTAGCTCTGTTATTTGGTGCATATTTAGGATAAGTTTTCTTGGTTAGTTGATTCTTTTTATCATTATATAACATCCTTCTGTGTCTCTGGTAATTTTCTTTGTTCCAAAGTCTACTTTATCAGATTTTAACATAGGCACTCTGCTTTCCCTTTTGAATGTTTGCATGGTGTGTTTATTGTATGTAATATATATGTATACCCTTACTACCTATATTATTGTATATAACATACATACATATATATGGCATATAACTATATATATAACTACATGTATACACACACACACACATTCCCTTACTACCCATCTCATTACATTTGAAGTGAATTTCTTATAGACAGCATGTTTAATCCAATCTGCCACTCCCTGTCTTTAAATTGTATATTTTAGCCATTTACATTTAATGTAATTATTGATATATGGCATCTTAAATCTCCCAATTTTTATTTTTTGTTTATTTGTTCTCTCTGTTTTTTGTTTTCTTTTCTCTTTTTCCTGCCTTTCTCAGGGTTAATTGAATGAGTTTTGGAGTTCCATTTTTATTTATCTCATTTATTTTATTCATTTGTTTTCTAGTGTTTCTCTTTGTATAGATTTTTAGTCATTGATCTAAGTATGATGTTATATGTATGCATAAGTTATCACATTCTACGGGTGTTATTTCACCAGTTCAGTTATAGAATCTTTTATCTTCCTTTACATCCCCTTACTCTCCTTATTTATAATACAGTTGTTTTAAGTATTTCCTGTAAACACTTTGAGAACCACATCAGAGAGTGTTATAATTTTTACTTCAACCATCCAAAATAACCTAGAAAACTCAAGAGGGGAAGAAAAGCCTAGTGTGTTTGTTCATACTCTTTACAGTGTTCTTTCTTCCTTCCTGATAATCTAAGATTCTTTTATTTATTTATTTTTTCTATGTGGAGAGCTTTCTCTAGCCATTCCTTTAGGGGAAGTCAGCTTGGGACAGAGTCTCTTAGTTTTTTTTCAACTGAGAATGTCTTCTCCCCCTCATTCCTAAAGGATATTTTTGCTAGTTTTGGATTCTTGGTTGCTGTGTCTTTTTTTTCAGCATTTGAAATACATTGGGACACTTTTTTCTGGTGTTAATGGTTTCTTGTTTTTTTTGTTGTTGTTGTTAATGGTTTATGAGAAATCTACTGTCACTCAAATTGCTTTTCTCTTACAAGTAAGGTGTCATTTTTCTTGTGCTGATTTCAAGATTTTTTTCTTTGTCATTAGTTTTCAGAAGTTTGACTATAATTGTATTGGCATTTATTTGTTTGGGTTTACCTGCAAGAATTTTGCTCAGCTTCTTTAATCTATAGTTTTAAGCCTATTCTTTAATCTATAGGTTTTCAGCCATTATTTCTTTAAGTACCTTTTTAGTCCCGCCCTCATTCTCTTCTTTAGAACTCCACAGACTTGAATGCTGCATATTTTATTGTAGTCTCACAGGTCCCTGAGACTGTTCTTTTCTTTCTAGTCTACTTTCTCTCTGTGATTTACATTGACTTGATTTCTACTGTTACATCTTTCAGCTCACTGATTCTTTCCTCTCTCCATTCTGCTGCTGAATTCACCCACTATGCTTTTTCTTTTGACTATTTTGCTTTTTAGTTCTAATATCCCCACAGGATTCTTCTTTGTATCTTCCTTTTCTCTGCTGCAGCTTCCTGTTTTTTCATGTTTCAAGCATGTTCATAATTACTCATGAAACATTTTTATCATGACTGTTTTAAAGTCATTATCAGATCATCCTGACAGCTCTGTCATCTCAGTACTGGCATTTGTTGATTGTTTTTTTGTTTGTTTGTTTTTTCATTGTGTGATGTTTTCTGGTTCTTGGTATGACAAGTGAAACATGAACAGTTTCATATTATGCTGTTATAGTTTATGCTTTATTTAAACTTTCTGTTTTAATTGGCTTTCTCTGACAGTCTTCCAACAAGGGCAGGGGGGCACTGCTGCCTCATTACTGTCAGGTGGAAGTACAAGTCCAGGGTCCCCACGGGGCCTCCACTGACACTGAGGTGGGGTTATTTTCATTTCTTCTGGTTGTTGGTGAGAGTCCTACTCTTCTCTGAGCCTCCCCTGACACAGCCTAAGCATAGGCAGGGGAGAGTGTCTCTCCCTGCAGGGGACTGGAAGTTAGGTCTCTCCACACGGTCTTCACTAACACCACAGTGGGAGCCACTTGTTACTACCCAGCAGAGATACAAGTTCTGGCTCCCTTCTCTGACAGCAGCCACAGGGGTATTGGGGAGCCTTGTTATGGCCTTGTGACGGTTAGAGTCTGGGCCTCCCTCTCAGCCTTTGCTAGTGTGGAGGGGACAGGCCCAGGTTTTTCTGTGGTTTGGCTGCAGTAGAGACATTTGCCGGGCTGTCCCCTTTCCTGTCCCTTTGGCTACAGAGAGCAGACTTTAGTCAGAGCTTTTCTGTCTCTGCCTGTTGGCATTTCCAGTTTGCCAGCTGCATCAGCTCCAAGTTAGGAAAATCCAGGAACTTGTTTCATGTCATTTCTCAGGTCCCTCGCTGGTCTGCCTTTTCTCTCCATTTTTCAGCATCATCTTATGTTTGTCTTATACATGATGTCCAGGATTTTTGGTTGTACCCAGTGAGAAAAATAGGGAAAATACGTCTATTTTCTCAGAAGTAGAAGTGTTGCATGTACTTTTAAATAATACACTTAATTTAAGAAATATATCCTGCCCCCCATTAACTCAATTTAGGAGATCTTACTGAAGATTAATCTGCATGACTCAGAGTTCTCCTCTGGGTTATGTAGAGTCAGTAACCCAGTATTCCTTTTGATGGCAAGTGGTGGCCAGTCAAATCAGAGATGCCACTGATGGTGAGATACACCAGTATTTCATTTATTTTTCAGAAAGAGAAGAGTACTTTGAATAATATGCCATCCATATAGTAAGATGCATGCTGATTTCTCAGATGTCAAAATATGGCAAGAGTTTGCTTCCTGGAACAGAATCAGTATGGTAGTTATGTGGAAAGGCTTGCAGAGTGAAGTGCAAACAATAATGTATTAAAGTTCAAACATGTTTCATTTTTTTGCCATGTTCAGTTTAACAAGTGTATGTTGGTCAACTTACAAAAGCAAGCATTCCTTTTCTGAGAATGTTGACAAAACCCTTTAAACCCCAGTTTGGTGGGTCTCTCTTCTTTGCAGAGATAAAGCTGCCTGCTTTGCTATTCAGAAGGGATTACAGGCATCACGTAGTGACATTAAGCTGTTTAACCATAATGATATGGATGACCTGGATCGACTATTGAAAGAACAAGAAATTGAAGATCAAAAGGTATGATTCTTAAAAAAAAACAAAATAAAATAAAATTTTAAAAAGGTATTCTTTTGAAGAAAATTACGCAGTTCTTTTGTACTTTCTAACCAGCTAAATTATAAGTGAAATGGTAATTTGTCATGAAAACTTGCTTGTGGATCACATTTGGACATTAAATAAGGGTGTTTCTACTTATTAAATGTACCTCAGATTAGAGAGTCAAGGCTGATAGTAATTGCCTCATCATTGCCATAATTATATATGGCAAATTTGAGGGAAGGTTATCTAGACAGCTTTCTAAAAGAGAAAAAGAAAAACAGCATGCATTTTGGGGGTGGAGGGATGTACACTCAACTCTACAGAAGTAACAACAGAACTCATTAGGGCATTAACAAGATGTATCTAGTGAATTCAAAATAGGCTTATTCATATTAGAATAAATCATGTATCAATTCACCGGAAGACACTATGGCGGCAGATCTTAATTTATGAATTTATGAACAAAGTGAAGACTCTTTCTCCCTACCCCAACCTCATCCCAGATCTCTGAGCAGCTCAGCTGCTCCCTGTGGGAAGCAGCTGCCTCAAGCATGGTTTCCTTCTACCTTGAAACCTATTTACACTTCTTCTCAAGCACCTGTGTCGTCCCTTGGAACAGGGAGGGAATTAGGCAGGTGGAACTTGCTCCTTGTTGTTCTGATAGAGAGTGGAACAGAGGAATCGTGTTCAAAGCATCACTGTTAGAATTAGCATTTATTTGCCCCTGACAACATGATCAGAGAACGTAGTTCTGTGGTCTGTGGTTCTCCATCAGGAACCACTGTGTGTGGATTGTACTGGGAACCCATTCACCACATCCTTTGCCTCAAGCACCACTTTCAAGTGGACTTTCCCAGTGTAACTCGTCCGTTACTAGAGTAACTGATAAAAATGGTCATCACATCCTTAATTTTGTGTTAATTTCCATTTTTCCAGATATTTGCATTATTCCTTTTGGATTCTATCATCTTTGTTGAGGTGATAGCCTAAGAGCAGCACTTCATGATTATACACATTCTTGTGATGAATATGTATAGACTTATGCTATTTTATGCTGGGTGTGCTATAGACAGTGTTTTATAATTATACAATTTAGAAAAGTCTATAGGGAAAATCTTAAAATTGAGACCATTCCACCGATGAATTTTTTCTACAGATTGTAAAAAGATGTAGATTCAGTAGATGTAGATTCTGATTCAGTAATGGAATGCTACCATATTGAAAAACACTGCCTTAGAAAGTGTGACCAATGAACCAGTCTGCTGTAGAGTTATTTTGCCAAGTTAGCATTGTACAAATTTGGAAGACAACATATTCAAGTTCTGTGTGTGTGTTGTGTAAGATTTATAATCTGTGGGACTTTTTTTTTAATGAATAACAAGAAATAAAGTTATCTTAAAATTTATTTCCATTTTATAGTTTTTACCTTTTTACTAATTAATTTATACCACATATTCCTGCCAAGAGTAGGCTTTCTAAATTACTTTACATTTTGGTTTTTAGAAATAATTCTTTTTTAATTTTGTTTTCACAAAAATAATAAATGTTAAATTTTTAAATATTTTGTACTTAGATGCTTATATTTCCTTTGAAAGTAAGTTAAATAATCTGAGTATGGATCAAACTCTTTTTGTCAGTTTCCCAACTAATGGGATTCATATGTTTTTTCATTCCTTTTCTTATAGAGTTCTCTTATCCCCTATTAATCCTTCTTAAAAAAAAAAAAAAAAGACAGTTGATAAAAACAGCAGTTCATAGAAGAAATGCAGATAACTGAGCAAATAGAAAATAGTCTGACCTCACTAACAATTACAGAAATTAGGGTAAGAGGTTTTGCCTGTCCAATTAGGGAAAACTTTTTATGATAATAATCAGTGCCACACTGATGTATGTGAGGATACAAAGGGCCTTCCAAAAACTCTGAGGAGAGCTTCAGTTGGCACAGCCTTTCTAGAGGGTAAATGGGCAGGTATATTCTGGGATTCTTAAATATCCACACCCTCTGGAGTGCTATCTTTAGAAGAGAATCAGAAGTGGTGTCAAAGATCGAAGGGTATTCACGTGATGTAAAAAAACAAAATGAGGGAAACAACCTAAATCCAACACTGTGGGAGTAGTTAAATAATTTACGGTATATCTACAAGGTGGAATATTAAATCTCCATTAAAATCATGGTTTAAATAATATTAAATAATGTGAAAATGTTCACAACATAATATTTTAAAACCTCACGTCCTAGAACGATTGCAGTAAAACCCCGATTTGAACAAGGTAATTCACAAAGATATGTAGTTACAAGAAAAAGTTACCAGTGTGTGGTGTGAGCTCATTTGTTAAATTCTTTTTTGTACTTTTCCATTTCCCAAGAATATTCCAAAAATAAAATATTCCTTTATTGAGTATTTTAAGATCATAAGAAAGATACTTTGTTTTTTAAAGGCAGGGAGAGGCGGGATGCCCCCATGTCCTCAGCTGTGACCTCCCAGCAGACCCACAGCCTTCAGGTCTGAGTTAGTGACAGAGTAAAGATGACCAAGAATGATGTAAACTTTTGCATGCTTCAGCCGACACTTTTCTGAGCATTACATACAGCTGTGGGTTCTAAAATACCCCTTAAAGAATAGCTCTGATATTTGAGTTTCTAGTTGTTCATTAGAAGCTTAGAGGCAAGAAACCTTTGAGTAGAAAGGTGGCGGCAAACTATGTGGAATTTTTTTAGTGCAGTGTACCTGAAACATCTACAAATTCAGCAGTGGGAGTGGTTTATTAATGATATGACATCAGTGGGTTGTGGGAAGGTGTGTCTTACTTGAAAGAGTCCCTCCACTGCACCACCTTCAAACGTCACTGGGTGAGGTCATGGTCCAGTTTTACTTGAACCAGTAGTGAGGAGTAAGGAAGGAAAAGGGTTTCATCTGTGTTTTGGTAAATAAGGGAGATCAGGGTTTGTCTGTTTTTTAACTTTTTATTAGGAAAATTTCTGGCACATTCAAAGGAGACAGTAGTGTAGTGAAGCCCCCGTACCCTTCTCCTGGCTTTGTTTTCAATATTGTGCCATTCTTGTATCATCTGAACCTTCGCCTAACTCCCCACTCAATCTCTGTGATGATGATGATGGTCATCATCATTAGAGTTCTTTTTATTTTAGGTAAAATTTACAGACATTGAAATACATTAGTCCTAGTTATACAGTTCTGACCAGTGGTTATACCCGTGTAGCCCAGGTATCATGGCCCCCATCATGACATAAAACATCCCCACCTCCCCCAGAAAGTTCCCTTGGGTCCCTTCCCAGTCGTTCTGGGCTTGGAGGGTTTTGTTTGTGTTTTAGTATTCTCAGTGTCTAAACAGTTTGTATTTGTGTGTGAGGCCTCCTAGTTGACTGTGTGACCTGAAAACATGTCTGAGAGAAGAAAGCACTGTTTTTCATCTCAAAATAACAGGACCTCAAACCTTGAGCTTGAAATTAATTTAGTTTGACTATCTATTTGTTGATTTATCTTGGTGAATAAATCTTGTAGGGTGAAAGTGCTAGAGAGCACATAACAGATTTTGTATTTGGAGTTACTGAAATTTAAAACATCTATTTTTTTTTTTCTTTTAAAGAATCCTCGCAAGGCTCGTGTAACTCGACGTTTCATTGTAGTCGAAGGGTTGTATATGAATACTGGAACTATTTGCCCTCTTCCAGAATTGGTGAGCAGCCATGTTTATTTATTATTTTAGTATTCAGACTATTTGGCACTTAGGCCTTTTGTTTATGACCATTTTTAATGTATAATGTCTGCACTGCTTTGCTTAATAGGTATCATAAGTAAATTCTGATCATACTAGGGAAGTAGGTTAACGTTAAATGCCAACCCTGACCTTTAAAGAGTAATCAAGACAGTTTTTTTTGTTTTTGGTTTTTTTTGGGTTTTTTTGCGGTACGCAGGCCTCTCACCGCTGTGGCCCCTGCCACCACAGAGCACAGGCTCCGGACGCGCAGGTCCAGCAGCCACGGCCCACGGGCCCAGCCGCTCCGTGGCATGCGGGATCCTCCCGGACCGGGGCACGAACCCGCGTCCCCTACATCGGCAGGCGGACTCCCAACCACTGCGCCACCAGGGAAGCCCAAGACTGAGTTTTATAAAACCAACTTTATTGAGGTATAATTGACACATAATAAAATATACTCACTTTAAGTGTACAGTTTGATAAGTTTTGACAGATGTATACTCCCCTATCACCACCACCACCACAGTCAAGATATAAAACATTTCTGTCACTCCAGAGTCCCTCATGCGCCTTTGTAATCTGTACCCCATTCCTGGCTGCAAGCCACTGTTGACTTGCTTTCTGTTCCTGTAGTTTTGCTTTTTGTAGAATTTCGTATAAATGAAATCATATAATATGTACTTTTTAAAACTCAGCTTTTTAAAAGGGGATACAGTACACTGTCTTTAGAAACCATGACTGTTGAGATTTTTTTTTTTAGGTGAAATTCACATAACATAAAAGTAGCCATTTTAGAGTGTAGAGTTCAGTGGCATTTAGTACGTGCGCAGTGTTGTGCACTCATCAACTAGATAGTTGTAAAACCTTTTTGTCACTCCCAGAGAAGACCCAGTACCCATTAAGCAATCACTCCGCATTTTTCCTTGCCCCTAGCCCCCACCAGTCTGCTTTCTATCTATATGGATTTACCTATTCTGGGTATTTCTGATAAATGGAATCATATAATATATGACTATGGCTTCACTCACTTATAATGTTTTCATCATTTATCCAATTTGTGGCATCATTTTATCAGTACTTCATTCCTCTTTTTTTCTCTTTTTTTCTTTTAATTTATTTATTTTTGGCTGCGTTGGGTCTTCGTTGCTGTGTGCGGGCTTTATCTAGTTTTGGCAAGCAGGGGCTACTCTTCGCTTCATTCCTTTTTAAAGCTAAGTAATATTCCATTGTGTGGGTATATCACATTTTGGTTTTTTTGTTAACAGATATTTGGATTGCTTCACCTTTTGGCATTTGTGAATAGTGCTGCTGTGAACATTCATGTACAAGTATTTGTTTGAATCCCTGTTTTTAACTCTTTCGTGTATGTGCCTAGCAATGTAATTGCTGGATCATGTGGTAATTCTATTTTTAACTTATTGAGGAACTGCCATACTGTTTTCCACAGTGGCTTGTACCATTTTACATTCCCACCAGCAATGGAGGAGGGTTTCAGTTTCTCCACATCCTTACCAATGTATACTTTTTTATTTTAATTTTTGCCATTCTAGTGGGTGTGAAGTATATTTGCATTTCTGATTTGCATTTCATGAACGACTAATAGTGTTGAGCCACTTTTCTTGTGTTGGCCATTTGTATATCTTTGGAGAAATGTTTGTAGAAGTCCTGTGCCCATTTTTAGACTGGGTTGTCTTTTTGTAAAGTTCTTTATGTATTCTGGGTACTAGACCCTTACCAGGTACGTGATTTGCAAATATTTTCTCTCATTCTATAGGTTGTCTTTTCATTTCTTTGATAGTGTCCTTTGATGCACAAAACTTTTTAATTTTGGCAAAGTCCAATTTATCTAGTTTTTTGTTGTTGCTTGTGCTTTTAGTGTCATATCTAAGAAATACATTGCAGGGTATGAAGATACACCCCTGTGTTTTCTTCTGAGATTTTTATAGTTTTAGCTCTTATTTTAGGTCTTTGATCCACTTTGACTTACTTTTTGTATATTCTGTGAGAGAGGGATTCAGCTTCATTCTTTTGCATGTGGTTATCCATTTGTCCCTGTACCATTTGTTGAAGAAACTATTGTTTTCCCATTGAATGGCCTTGGCACCCTTGCCGAAGTCAATTGACTGTAGGTATATGGGTTTATTTCTGGACTCTCAGTTCTATTCCATTTGTCTATATGTCTAGCCTTATGCCAGTACCATGCTTAATTACTTAATTCATGTAGCTTTGTGGTAAACTTTGAAATCAAGACGTGAGTTCTCCATTTTTGTTCTTTTTCAGGATTGTTTTGGTTATTTGGCATCCCTTGAAATTCCATTTGAATGTTAGGATCAGTTTCCATTTCTGTAAAAAATGACATTGAGATTTTTTTATAGGGATTGTAGTGAGTATTTAGATTACTCTGGGAAGTATTGCCATCGTAATGATACTAAGTCTTGTCATTGATGAACAGGGAATGTATTTCCATTTATTTCAATTTTCTTCAATTTTTTCAGTATTGTTTGTGGTTTTTACTGTAAAGTCTTGTACCTCTTTGGTTACTTTTTTTTTTTTTAAGAAGATGTTGGGGGTAGGAGTTTATTAATTTATTTATTTTTGCTGTGTTGCGTATTCGTTTCTGTGTGAGGGCTTTCTCTAGTTGTGGCAAGCGCGGGCCACTCTTCATCGCGGTGCACGGGCCTCTCACTATCGCAGCCTCTCTTGTTGCAGAGCACAGGTTCCAGACGTGCAGGCTCAGTAGTTGTGGCTCACGGGCCTAGTTGCTCTGCGGCATGTGGGATCCTCCCAGACCAGGGCTCTAACCCGTGTCCCCTGCATTAGCAGGCAGATTCTCAACCACTGCGCCACCAGGGAAGCCCCTCTTTGGTTAAATTTATTCCTAAGTATTTTATTCTTTTTTATGCTATTATAGATGGAATTGTTTTCTTAATTTCCTTTTTGGATGGTTCACTACTAATTATAGAAATACAGATGACTTTTGTGTATTGATCTTGCATCGTTCAACTTTTGCTGAACTTGTTTATTAGCTGAAACAGTATTTTTGTGGATCGTATTCTGTATATAAGATCATGTCATCTGTGAATAGAGCTAGTTTTGCTTCTTCCTTTCTAAGGATGGGTGCTTTTCTTTTTTTTTCTTGCCTGATTTCTCTGGCTAGAACTTCCAGTACAGTGCTGACTAGAAGTGACAAGAGTGAGTGTCCTTGTGTCATTCCTGCTCTTTAAGGGGAAAGCTTTCAGGCCATCACCATTGAGTATGATTTTAGCTGTGGGTTTTCCATAAACGCCCTTTATCAAGTTGAGGAAGTTCCCTCCTATTTCTTATTTGTTGAATGCTTGTCTCATGAGAGATTTGGGGTTTGTCAGATGCTTTTTCTGCCTCAGCTGAGTTAATCATGTGGTTATCCTTCATTCTATTAATATGATGTATTACACTGATTTTCCTGTAATAAACCACCATTGCATTTGACCATTAAAATCTGAATCTATGAGTCCATCAATTGAGTAGGGATTCAAAATAAAGGTTTCATATCTTATTTTTTTAGTTTTTCACTATTTCTTGAGGAAATCTAGATACATCCTAAATGTCAGTAAAAGAGATGATTTGTTTTCCTCTCCTTCCTTTTGTGAGTGTCAAAGACTGATAGAATAATGTAGGAGAGATAGTCGGCCACAAGATACTAGAACTGTATGTTACAGGGGTACAATAATAAAGCAGTACTGATGGACAAATATATAGCCAATGAAACAAAATGTGAAGTGTAGGAACAGATCAAGTACCTAAAGTACTTAGTATGTAAAATTACAGGATACAAATTAAGGTTTGACGAAAGGATTCCTGTTTTGTTTTACTTGTCTATTTGTGTTCCAGTACTGTGATAATATTATTAAATATTTTCTAAAACATAGTTTTTAGAAACTATCTCACTCATATAATACCTCATATTAATGGATGGGAAAGAATCAGTATTGAAAAGATGTAATTCTCCCCAAATGAGTTTGTTCATTGTTAATGAAAATTCAGCTAAAAGCCCAGTGAGGACCCCTCTCCCAGTTTGATGTTGATTCACAAGATTAGCCTGTAAAATCTTGATGGTTAAAAAATAAATTATCAGACTCAGGATATGAGACATCAACCCATCTTATATATTTCTGTGCATTATTTCTATAGTTTCAGTGGAAAAAATCATAGTAATTAAACATTTAATAACTAAAATTATGATTCTGGCACGAGAGAAGATTACATGAGTCATGGAAAGATTTAAGAGCCCAACTTCTCATGTTATATATATAAAAATTTAGTGGTTGATAATCACTGTATTTTAATTCAGCTGTGAAACTTATCACATACATATCATAAAGGGGTAAATCAATTAAACACTAGGGGGAAAAAATCTGTACATATGTTCAGCCTCCCATTGTATAAACCAAAAAATTTATGAAATAATTAGAAGAACATATAGATAAATATGCATCTAAACCTTAGATGGGAAAGGACTTTCTTATAAGCCGGAAAGCAAAGGGGGAAAAATAAGATTAAAAAACATATTAATGAAAACTTTTTCTGGATTAAAAAAATGAATCTAAATTGGAACAGTGCCTCTGAGGGAAGAATATTTACAACATTTCTCTAGGAGTTTTTATGTATAATCAGACCAGTATTTAACAGATAGATTACATGTCTGTACTCATAATGTCTTAACAGTTCCTTCTTTAAAAATTGGCATTGTGCTGTCTGTATTACTGAGTTAAATTGAATCATTTTAGAGCATCTAAAATACAGTTATTTTTCATTATTCATGGTAGTTATGTTCTATAAAGTGTGTGTGTGTGTGTGTGTGTGTGTGTGTGTGTGTGTATTTATGTTCTATAAAACTGCTGCAAATACTGAACTTTTGCTCCTAGGGCAAATACAGAGTTAGTTTTCTGCAAACCTCTAGTCACAACATTTTCATCAGTCACTCAATACATAACGTTGTTTTATATGTGTTTCTGTTTAAAGACACCTTATTTAATATATATCGTTGATTTATTCATATTGAACTCACAGCCAGCAGTATTATAACTCAGGCCTGAATGAAGCTTATGTAACACATACATTTTTTCCATAAGGCACATCACAGCCTTCTTGCACTTAGGGACTCTAGGCCAAACTTCAGCACTGTGCTTGGGGGCCATTTTAAGCAACAAAATCACAAAGAAAAACACAAAATGCGAAAAATGTGTCAGTAAACAGAATGTGAAAAGGACATTTGTTTGCAATATAAGCTGAAGCAGTAGCCTGTTAACTCAGCTGGGAAGGTGCGTTTCAGGTGACTCAAAGTTTTTCACCACCCTGCAAATATGCCCTAAGTATCGATTTGGAGGTTACAAATAAATTTTAGCATGTAGGCAGATTCACAAATATGAATTTTATGAATTTTCAGTATTTTAAAGTTGTGTTTATTTACCACTTAGGTTAAGTTAAAATACAAATATAAAGCAAGGATCTTTCTGGAGGAAAGCCTTTCGTTTGGAGTCCTGGGGGAGCATGGCCGAGGAGTCACTGAACATTTTGGAATCGATGTAAGCTCTCCTTTTTTGGAACATTCCCTCATACAGTAACCATGCAGTTCCATCCTGCTGGGCAGGTTTCATGGGCACAAGACAGTGTTCCTCATCAATGTGCAGGGTGCAGCTTTGGTGTCTGTCACTTCACTGAGCCCACAGAGGGTTGGGTCAGCCAGACCGGGGTCCCTATCTTCCCTTGGAACTCAGTGGCTAATCATAGAATTTGTGTTCTGTTTACATGGTAACATTTGATCCCAGCTTTCAGTGTTTCTTCTCTAGAAACAGTTAAGTTTGCCTTCCATTTTTTCTTTAAAATCAGTAAGAATTCTCTAAGTTGTCCTTTAGAAAGTATCAAAGCAGTGAAAAGATGTTCTTTCTAATATTTAAAATTCTATATTGTTATTTGTGTGTATGGGGGTGATATATATATATATATATATATATATATATATATATATAATAGAAATACCACCAGCATGGATTCACAAAGCCGTTCAAGGTCCCAGACAACTGGAGTGATTTTTTCATTGTTTCTTTTGCTGAAAGGAAGTGAGCCTCAACTAGCCCCACTCTTAGTGGGTTTTGCTCCTAGAGCCTCGGAGAGGAACAGTGTGGGCCCATCTGCAGAACCTGTCCTCACCCACCACTGTGTAACCTGTCCTTACCCACCGCTGTGTGGTTGATGTGAAGGAAGCTTTTCTCCAAATCTTGTGCATAAAAGTTTTGCAACTTGTGTTAAAATGTTGAACTATAAAACATAAACTCACCTTAGATTATTTGCATCCCTCTACCCATACAGACCTAGAGAAAAATGTAGAGCAGAATGAATATCACACCAAGTTAACTGAAGCATACTCTTCAAAGACAAACTGACATTTGGCAATAAAATGCACTGAAGAATTTAAGATAAATGGAAATGTAATTCAAGTAAAATTTACACCAGAGCAATTTTTAAGGCATGAAAATTTTAAAGAAGGAAAAAGCACTATCTAATTTCACTGTTCTAGTTTTCTCACTGCTTCCAGCAGTTGTCTCAGAGGTAGTATTTATAATGGCTTGAGTAAGAGTGCAGAATGTATGAACCTTATTTGGACCCTAATTCAAACAAATACTGTGAAAAACAAGCTTTGTGAGACAGAGATACTTGAACACTCAGTATTTGAAATTAAGAAATTTTTCATTTTTTAAGTGTGGTAATGTTTTTGAAAGAGTGCATATCTTTTAGAAATGCACACTGAAATATTTATAGATGAAAACATTAAAAAGTCTGAGGTTTGCTCCAAAGAAATGAAGAGGGCAGTAGGGGGCTTATACGTGGAACAGGATTGTCCATAAGTTGATAATTATTGAATCTGGTGATGGGGATTCTTTATACTTTTGTATATGTTTGAAATATTTCATAATGAAAGGTTAAAAAAAAGAATAATAGTGCACAGGTTTCCTTGTTGGATCTGTGGAACACTTGGGAAAACACCAGATGTGATCTGACCAGTCATTATTATGGCCATCAGTGAGTAATTACAGAATGGCTGCTGTATGCAGGATGGAACTTGGTGCTGGGGGCTGGAGCAGAAGGTGAGGACCAAAGGAGTGCTGAGCAGTTGAGAAGGTAGTGGGTACTCAGGAGCCCAGTGGGCACATTAGGTTCATCCACTGCCCAGTTGGTCCATTTTGGTCAGAGCCCACGATGGCCCATTGCCATCATGTTTGGATAAATTGATTTCATTTTTGAAAAGGTGGAAAAGGTAAATGGAATGTAGTACTTGCTCCAAAGTGTTCAAAACCCTGATAGATTTCTTTTTATTTCTCTCAAGTACCTTCTATGGAGAAGGACAGCTGAGACCACTGTTTTAGCAAGGAAATTATCTTATCTTGTACCTCTGAATATGTTTAGTATCAAACAACTTTAGATTTCATCTTTTATCTAGCTCTTCCACTGTGAATAAATCGTCAATGAATGATGGAATGGCAAAAAAGTATAAAGTGAGACATCTTCAGAGGTGGGCTATGAAACATCGGTCCTTTTAACGACTGATTTTGTATGACTTACCCTTTATTTTCAAGGAGGTAGTTTGAATCCAGATGTTGACATGATTAGTGCTGAAATTTTGTCTCTAGGATTGACATTGGCCTTCCCCCCCCCTTTTCTTTAAATTGAGAAATAACTCCCGCTGTCCCTCTTTTCTGACAGATTGATGATATTGATCTTATCAGTGCCAACATGGAGAATTCACTTGCTTCTATTGGGGGTTTCTGCTGTGGCAGGTCTTTCGTAATTGACCATCAGGTGGGTTCTTTTTAAAAATAGAAGTAAAAACTGAAACCTGTTGCTCCATTGGTCAACTAAAAATGTAACTGCTATTACAAAATTTCATTCTAACTTAGTTTGTCACACAATTTTTATTTAGAAGTAGATTTGTTAAAGAATCATTCAAAATATTTACATTTAGAAATTATCTCCCTTCCTAAAAAAGTTTTGGTTTTGTTACATAACTTCTGTACATGCCTGGGTCTTACCACCTCACGATTTGTACGTGCTATTTGATAGGGAGTGCAGAGATTTGGTGACTTTCGTTTTTTTAGCCAAAGAAAAACAAAGACAAAAAAAAGTGTTTATGTTTTATAACTTGTGTGTTTCTTCTCAGCGACTTTCCGGCCAGGGATACTGCTTTTCAGCTTCATTACCTCCCCTCTTAGCTGCTGCTGCAATTGAGGCCCTCAACATCATGGAAGAAAATCCAGGTATAACCTTTAAACACAGGAAGTCAAAGATATTTCAAGTCATGTTAGCCATGCTGCTGGTTTGCCTTTTTGGAGAAATTAGCTGGAGGAAATGATTTCCCAGACAAGGCTCTGGCTCTGAATTACATTATCTGGCAATTTATAGGAAAAATGACGGTGAAGAAGTTGCCCCTGCCTCAGGGTTTCGGGTTAGAGCTTCTCTCGTGTTTCGGGAGGTGAAGCCAGAGCCAAAGCAAAGCTCGCTCCCTTGGTGGGCAGAGATGCCAGGAAAAGGAGGGACTAGCTCTGGGCCAGTCATCCTTTAGTTTATCGGGGTTTTTTGAGAAATTAGCTGAAGTATGCTAATTCTTGGTACTTATAATTTTATAACTGTTGTCTAGTTTTCCTCATCAGCCTTTGATTCATGAGTTGGTGCTGAGGCCATACAGGTTTACCAACTATTAAATCTTGCTTAATGGGCAGTCGACTCAATTTAAAATGTGGTTTTAGGCTGTGATAGCACCTCCTCACCAAAGGCTAAAAGGAAAATGGAAAAGCAGGCCTGGCATTTGTAATTTTAAATTTTATAAATTTCTAAAGATTCAGCATTGGTTTTAATTCAGAGAATCAGTAAAAGTGAGTGTTTCTGTGTGCACATTCATATGCTTGCTTGTCAGATACCCTGCCACTCCTGTCTCCTCAGATATTTCAGTTTGTGGATTTTCCTTAAAAGAAAGTGAAAATATCAAGAAGAGATCATAAACATTACTGCAGTGTCTATTTTCTCCCAAATTGTTTAGGGTCCAGAAATATTTAATATATTTGTACCCTTTTGTTCTTGGCCAGATAATTTATAGTGTCTTAATAAGAACAAGAGCCATTGTTTTGTTGTGGAAAACCTCATCCCAGATTTTGCTGAAAGTTGGGTGAGCACGTGCCAGCTAGTATATGCCACAGATGAAAGTCGGGGACCTTCAGAGGAGTTACTGGCAGTCTATTTGTGTGTTATTAGTGGGCAGAAGGATTTGCTGCATTTTAAATTGATGAACTGGATCTTTAAAAACATTTTTAGATTAGTATATGCAATCTTCCAAATGTACTAATGTATTTGTTTCCTTCAGGTATTTTTGCAGTGTTGAAGGAAAAGTGCAAACGAATTCATAAAGCTTTACAAGGGTGAGTTTTACATATTTTCAACCAACTCAAAAGTTTATCTGCACAACATTTAAACAACTTGTGAAATATTTTGAATGTCACCTCTTTGGTTTTCAGTGCATTTAATAGGCTTGAGTCAGTTTGTCTAAATTGCAGCTAAGAAACCAAAAACACAGTTCATTCAAATTTGTCTCTGTGTGTGAAACCAGAGCATTCATTTTGTCATTGTTTTAAAATATCATAACTTTGTTTTTCTAAAAATGATACAAGCTCATCGGTAAAATACTACAGCAGTACAGAAGGTAACAAAGATGAAAAAAAATAACACAACATGCTGCCACCAGAAATAACCAGCATAAACACTGGAGAATCTCCACACATCTGTAAGGATAAAAGGATGACAGTGGGCTCATACTGTCCATCCTGCTTTTTAGAAAATCACTGATTTATTTTAAGTTACTTCAAGAAAAAGAAACAAGTGAAATCGAAGTGAACCTTATGAGTGTTCTGTTTAATTTTGTTTTAACTACACAAGAGTAGTTCTTTAAGATTCCTCTAGAATTGAGAAAAAAATTGAGGCTAGTGACATCTTCAGGCAGATTTCTTATCTTACAGAAAATGATCTCACCTTGCCTGTGGTTTCTTTTTGCCTTTCCAAGTTGAAACCTGCCTTCTCAGTCATGGAAGTCCTATCCCTATTGCCAGATATGGAAACTAGAAACTTTTCTAAAAAGGACAGTTAATAAATAAGCGGGTCACAGATGTTCCCGATAAAGTAGGGGGAGAAATAATTGAAGTCTGGGTCTGACTTTCTGATCCTAACAAAAGTCCTTGTATGATTTATGGTAGAGAGATATTATTGTTTCCAGTTACATTGGCTTATGAAATATTAATAAACCAGTTCAGCCTAGCACATTGGAGTCACTGTCAACTCATGAACACCTACCTCAGATGCCCTTTATTCTATGAGTGTTAATTTGTTTATTTTTTAAATCCAATCCTCTACTTTTCCCAGCTCTTTCACACTTTTTCTTCTCTCCAAAATCCCTAACCCTCTGTCTCACTCCACCCAGTTTTAGCTGACAGCCTTGCCTCATGCTGTCACTTGGGAACTCCCTCATTTTCCCTCACAGACCTGCAACACCTGCGGGTATCCGAACCAGTCTTCCCTCGTGTTATAGCCAAAGAAACGTTCCTCCATCCATCACAGCTCTTCTTTCTTAAGGACCAAGTGCCTTTGGTTGTCTCCTCTCCTTTCTCTTCAGTCTCTCCCCTTTCCTGAGTCATTTGATTAGCATTCAAGTACACCCTGCCCTATCTTGTCTTAAATTCTTCTTTCCTGTGGCCCCATACTCCCCTCTAGCAACTAGCCCATTGCTCTGCTTCTCTTTGTAGCCAGTCTTTTTCCAGAGTTGTTTATGCCCTCTCCACATCCTCACCTCTCATGTACACTTGAAACTACTGAAACCCACCTCTACGGCACTTTACCCAGAATGTTCCTGTGACTACCGAGGGATGACTGTATTTTCTGATGTTAAAACATCCTTGCATTCCTGAGTAAATCCCTCCTTGATTACAGTGTATTTTTCTGCACTGTTAGTTAGAATTTTGAATTTTTATATCCATATTTATAATTTAAATGGGCCTATAATCTTTTGTTACAACAACCTTACATAACCTAGGAATCAATGTGTGGTAGCCTCAGTAAAGTATTGAGCAGTTTTTCCACTTCCCTGCGTTATGGAGCCATTGTATAAGACCAGGCTTGATTATTTGTTTCTCCAAAGTTGAGCAGGACTCCTCTGTGAGACTCTCTAGACTTGGGGCCTTTGGGCTGGGCATAGTCTGTGATTATCTCTCTTGTGTCTGTATTATTTCCCCTTTTTATTTTCTGTTTTTGTCATTTTCATTCTTATGATAATCTGTCCAGGATTTTGCCCAGCACGTTTTTTTAAGTTTGATTTTGTTTTTTACTCATATTTTGTTTTCTCTGATTGATTTTTTTTTCTTTATTTCTCTACTTTCTTGTTTCATTGAATTGTGTTTTTTTACTCTTTTTTAGCTTTTTACATTTAGGTTATTGGTGTTATTATTTTCCAATAAATATCTTAAGGATAAACATTTCAAAGGCAGTAAGTATTTTCAGTGTTCAGTTCTAAGTAATTTTTTTTAGTCTCCTCTAATCAGTGATTTGCTTCTCTCATCTCTGAGGTTGCATTTGGGAGAGGAGGTCAGCGGCCTTTGCTACTTTGGGTCCTTGCTGGAATCTTGAAGAGCCCCTAAATTCTAACAGATAATTATTCATGTCCAGCGCTTTCCCCACACTAAGCACATGATGGAGACCACGTCTGAACTGTTGATTGTTCTATCCCTAGGACCTAGACCAGTTTTTAGTATTTCCATTTGGTAAAATGGGTAAAATAATATGGTAAATAATGTGCTCTCCAGAAATGCTTTTTTTAAGTATAACAGGCTCTGAAACACAGCTTCTAACTTTCTGAACTCAAGTTATAATTCTCTGTCCATTTGGTTTTAGTTAAACTTTAATGCGGCGTCCAGGCAGCCAGAAAGAGGGCATTTTGTTTCATTCCTTCTCACACCAACTTGCTCCACCTAACATGTGAGATGAGCCCATTTGATCAAATAATAAGCTCGATTGGGCTTATAGGTGCCTTGTTTGTATCAAGGAAAATCCAGGCCATTTAATTCATATGAAATGCAATTTGAAAAGTAATTTTTTAAGTTCTCCCTGAGAGTACATGACCTAAAACAATTAATACTTCTTTGTGTACAAGTTTAACACATTCAAAATTCACCTAAGAAATGGGTTTTGAAAGCATATTTCTTAGTTTCTACAGTAGTAAAACAACTGGTCTATAAGGTTTCCCCATATTCCAGAAGCCCTAGAGTCTAAGATTCCATGATTCAAATCTGCAGCCTGATTTATTGAGAGATCCTAGTGTGATGCATTACATTTAAAGAAAGTAGACACAAATTAATGATGTTCAAGGGTGGTTTGAAAGGCAGGTGAGCTTAGCTTCCTCACTTCATGTGATACTCGGCACAGGTAGTCATTCAGTAAAAGCTTGTTGAGTCCTAAACATGTTTGAAGAATCGAATATGCCAGCAAATGCTTTTTGTGCTCATTTCATTCTAAGGGAAAAGCAAATCTTTCCAGGTAAAGCAGACTAAATGAAAGCCATTTAAAATGTTTAGCCCAATTTCAGATAGACATGTATCACTCTTTTTGTCCTAGGAGATAGGTCAGAAATCAAACCATACATGGCTAAATTATATGGCCTACCGTTCTCATAACACTGCAATAATCATTTGAAAATACAGGCTTTCACCCCTAAAGAAATCTCCCTTCCTTCCTGAGAAACAGCAGATTCTGTGCTGTTAATCCTAAGAGAGAAGAAAATAATTGTAATTCAAGAAAAATTTAAAATTAAACATGTACACAAGAAGACAGCTTTACAACCTAAATATATTGTTGGTGATCAAAGTATAAAATTTTAGTGTCAGAAATCATCCCTGTAGTTTATAAAAGACAAGATACAAACTAAAGATTTAGAAAATAAGGAAGCAACATTATCAATTATAATATGTTATCCATGGAGGAAACAGAGGTAATAGAAACTGATGGTGCAGACACTTCCCTAAAGTGGGTGATGAGGGAGGCCCCCCTGGACCTGGGACCGGGCGTGTCTGGCGCTAGCCGTGCAAGAACAGGAGAGAGCAGGTGAGAGGAAGCGACAGGGCAGAGGCCCAGGGCTGAGTGGGCCTGCAAGGGGCCCCTCGAGGAGGGGTTGGCCCCAGCCAAGGTGGGTGAGGCACGTAGACTGTCTGGTGGGAGGCTGGGGATGACGCACGTGTTCCCTGTTAAATGTGAGCCGGAGAGTCCCGCGGGACCGGGAATCCTCTTCCCAGCCATGCTGCAGGGTGTCCTAGACTAGGAAGCACTGCCCAGAGCGTGCATTTTTACCTCCCTTTGTCAGATCTGGAATCCCACCACATGATGTTTCCCATGGAAGTCCCAAGTTTCTGTCACATTCATTAATGCAGACTTTGTAAAATTATTTATATGTGAGAAATCTGAGCTCGGAAGAGGATTTATGCTTGTGTGTGTGTTACCCTTCCTCAGCATTTCTGGATTAAAAGTGGTGGGTGAGTCCATTTCTCCAGCATTTCACCTCCAGCTGGAAGAGAGCACTGGGTGTCGAGAAGGAGATGTTAAACTACTTCAGGAAATAGTAACTCAAGTGAGTATCCAGTTATTCAGGTGAATCTCTTCGTACTCTTCTACCCTGAACCCAAGCAATTTTTAAGGTCATTTTTAAGAATGCTCTCTTTGCCCTAAGAGATTGGGTACAACAGAAATTGTGGTTACCCCTCTGGTGACATGGAATTGTTCCGATGCCCAGCCTTCCTGACATCTGTCCCTGCCCAGTGGAGTCTGTAGCAGTCTCTACTGACAGGCTGCAGGTTATTCCATTGGGTCAATTTTCAGTTCACATTGAAGTTGTGTCCTTTGCCACATTGTATTAAAATACACTTTGCTTCCACTCTGAATAATTAGTCTTCCAGAAAACCCAGTTGCTTACTATTTACAAAGACAGGCTTTTGCACATGTAGGTGGGGATGGCATTGTGTATGGTGATGGCGCACAACACCGGACAGCTGACTGGGGCTGAACACCCAGCATAGCTCAGAAACAGGTCGAAATAATCTTGTAACCAAAAAGGAAGGAAGAAGAGCCACTCCTTTACCATGCCTAACTTGGGAGCTTGATTTAAATGTCTGACTTCTGAAAGCCTTACTACTAAGTGTACCTTAGTTATTAACTAAGAAACGCATCACTAGGGAAGATCCCTTGGCCTTTTACTGTTCAGTAGAGCTGCTTTCACCCAAGTCCCCTCTCCTCACTTACCTCCTTCTAAGGAATGGTCAAGTGGCCCTGCAGCACTGAGCACCGAGGGGGGTGCTGCCTTGTACTTGAATCTGAAATACATGGAATATGTATTTGAGAATTTCCTTGTCCTGCTTGTCCTCACGGTTCCTTTCAGAGGCTCCTTCCCTGAGTCCGTGCTGCCAGGCATCAGGGTAGTAGTGACGGTCAAGTCTGCCATGTGCCCCTGCCCGGCTGTGGCACAGCAGGCAGTCACGTGGCTGCTCAGTATGGAGGCTGTGGTGCTAAGCCAGCCTCTGGCTTCAGCTGACCTGTACCCTGAGATGTGTGAACCACAGTACCTGCAGGCATTGATTCATGGAGAGCTTCTTGCAACTTGTGGATCATTGATTCATGGAGAGCTTCTTGCAACTTGTGGCCTTCCAGAGTCAGTTGTCCTAAAAAAACAAAATAAAACCAAACCCAGAATATGAGATTCCTAATTAAGGAAACGTGTCAGATTATGAATGAACAGGCTGGAGTGGCTCTCGCCTTGCTGGGTGAGGAAATGTCACGGATGTCTCCTCAGGTGCAGCTCTGCAAACATGAAAAAAACTCTTTAAAGGGGAAAAGCATCCCACAGACCTTTTTTACTGCCTCGGTGTTTTTATTGTCATATTACTTAAATGTATAAGCTATAAAAGGAAGTACAACATCCTTTTAATTAGAGCTCCTATACAAATGTAATACCAAAACAAATTTATAACTTAAATATAAGCAGAACAGACAAGCCTAGTAAGAGTCAAATTATGACATTACCTTCATGTGACAGCTGAGTTTGTTTTCTAACTGAGTTGCCGGGTGGTGTGACTGACGCTGACTGCCGCCAGAGCAGCCTTGTGAAGCTGCATGTCCTGTGTTGGAGTCTGTGGTGACGCCGTTATTATCCCAGAGCCTCCCCTCCAACCCCCCTCAGGGTGCTTCTCTACACACTTTGTGTCACGGGACGTGGGCCTTCTCTAGGTGCCAGGGTGTCAGTTCCAGTCAGATCCACCTCGGTTCTTTTCTCAGTAGGTAGCGACAGCTAAGGTCTTACTGCTACTCTGTTCCAGAGGGAGACTCAGAAAGGGCATGTGAATCAAGTGACTCGATACTTCTCTTACATAGGTTATCCTCATAACAAAAAGAAAAAGTGAGTCTGGACAATTCACAGATCCCAAAATTACATCTGTGGGCTCCCGCTGGATATTGGCTGTCTTCAGGAAATCACCTTGAGAATTGAATGAGGAGAGAACAGGCTCTGGGGAAGGGAACAGAATACTATCTGGAAACTGCATTTGTAGGAAGGAAGAGGAAAACTCTTAGAGTTTCTTTGCATCATTGCAGCTTCCATCTTAATAAGTCTTTTGTCCTGTTCCTCTTTGCTTTTTCTTTTCAATATTTGAAAGAGAAAAAAGGATCATGACACCGTAGTTCTTGTTTAAGCTTTGCAGAACTGAGCAGTTCTGCCAAATTTTTGTTGACTTCCTGATAAAAGTTTTTACAAACTGAGCTATGGTTTATACTGTTTCTTAACTAGACAGGACTAGAAACAGAGCCAGTCCAGATGTTTGCAGAAGGAGTTAACTTTTCCAAGTACACTTCCAGAATGTAGAATCAGCAAAAGACATTGCCTGCCATTGTTTTCCATCTTTTCCTAGCAGAGGAAAACCTTGCCTCACAGCTTACAGAATGGCCCCTCTTCAGGCAAATACCTGCACTGCCACACGCTGGCACTGATTGTTCTTTCCTTTACAGCACCCCTTGCTCTAGCTGACTGTTTGTTTGTTCATTTGTTTAAAAATACAATTCACGTTCCATAAAATTCACTCTTTAAAGTATACCGTTGAGTGGTTTTTAGTATCCTCACAGGGTTGTGCAGCCGTCACTGTCTGATTTCAAAACATTTCATCACCCCAAGGAGAAACCCTTATAAACCATCACCCTCGTCTGACTTTATGCTTTATTTTGATAGCGATTATTTAATTTTTTAAAAAATGTTGGCAGGTAGCTGATGTATTGGAAAGCTGTGCAAAATGTGACACCAGACTCTTCTGTGCTTGGTAGCACTGTGTCCAAGTGTAGCACATGGGAATCAGAGGTGTTGTTGATATTTGACGTGTGAGCAGTTCCTCTCTGAAATGATTCTGCTGGCGTTACTAAGTGCAGCTCTTGGTTAGCCTCCGGAGCTTTGTTGGTCCTGTTTCCCCTTGTCCTAACTCTGCTTTGCCTAAAGTGGTAACCACTAGTTACCTATGGCTGTTTAAATTAAGTCAGATTCAAAGTTCAGTGTTACAGTTGCACTAGCCATATCTCAAAGTGCCCGAGAGCCACGTGGGCCCCTGACTGCCGTCCTGGACAGCACAGGGCGAACACCTCCATTATTGCAGGAAGTTCTGTAGAACAGTGCTCTCAAGATGATAAGATGATTCTGTGGTATTTTGTTTTGTCTTCTAGCAGTTATAATTGGAAAAATGAATTAAAACTACTACTGAGAGTAGCATTTCACTGCACCTTCCTGTTTTAATGATCAGTGTCTGCTGTTCAGGTTGCAAATGTATTCCTTTTCCTCATACAGTGCATGGACAGAGGCATCGCGTTAACTCAGGCGCGCTACCTGGAGAAAGAAGAGAAGCATCTCCCTCCTCCAAGGTTGGTAGACTTAAAATTATGACCTGAGTCATTGTTTTCTACTTTAAACTGTATGAAATGTATTATGTTTTGAAATTTTTTGAAAGACTGTCACAGGATAAGGAAGAATGTGTATTGTTAAAAGATAGAACATCACCTGTTTCTGTTCTTAAGCTAGATGTTTTCCCATTTTAATTGAAAATGCCCTCAGGACTCTGTAATTAACTTAATGACACATCTGCAATCCCAAGAACGAACTGGGACAGCCCAGGTTCGCATTGGCGACGACCTACCACTGTGCTGTGGTAGCATGTGCTGGGCCAGCTGTTTCCGCCACCAGGATAGTCCTTACGGTGTGGGGGGGTGGGGGCACAGTCTGGGGGTTGCTGCTCATCCCACCTCTGGCCCAAGCGCTGTGTGGTACTTCATCTGACAAATACGTATTAAACACCCAAGGAAAAGCAAAGTGACAGTGGGGAAAACCTCTACAGAGGTTCAAGCAGCCCTCAATGGGAAGGCACCTTGACTCATGATTTAAAATTGGCGTTCATTCAACACCTGATTCTGTCCCCTAAGCACTTAAACAGTGTAGTCCAAGAAGGTAGACACCCAGAGCTTGAGGGTTTCAGGGTCATGACACAGGTCAGGGAGGTCACAGAGGAGGAGGGCATGGTTAGTTCTGGCCTGGGAGGGGCTGAGGCTTCCTAGAACAGGAGACACTTAAGCCGAGCCTGCAAAATGAAGCATATCAAACAAGCTGGGGTGGGCATCAGGCCTTCCAGCAGGGTCTGCAGTGGCGTAGAGACCTACAGGTGCATCTGGGGAGCCCAGAGCACAGGTTTGAGAGGCACCATGGAGAGGGAGCCTGGAAGAGTCTGGGAGAGACCCACGAGAGCACACAAAGTCAGCGCTGTGCAGGCGTGGAGCACTGGGCTGGGTTCTGGAAGACTGTTCTGGCACCCTAAAGATCCTGCTCTCTCCGTTCTAGCTACACCATCCAAAGTTGTGATCCTGTGTTTCATGAGGACAGGGGCCACCATCGTTTTATGCCCTCAGGACTCTGGGCCCAGCCCAACTCAGTGTGTGTGTGTCCAGTGGCTGATGCAGATGTTTGCAGAGGGGAGTGAGAGGGACAGGGGTAGAAGTGCCCTGTCAGGCTGATATTTCTTGTCTTCAGTTTCCTGAAAACTTGAAAATTTCTGCCTCACATCAAAGTATTGTAGAACCTCTATATGACTTATTGAATTACACTTATAAACAACCACACATTAATATGAGAAACGTTGACTTCCTGCTTTGGGCCTGATACTGCTTGCAGCGGTAGATTTAAAGGACAGTTTCCTGCCGGCCCTGGGCAGAGCCCTACTGCAAGGTTACCTTGACTAGATCGCTACTAGTCCAGGCAGGGAACGGCAAACTCCTATAAATAGCAGATAGTAAAATGCTTTCAGCTTGCAGAACACAAGGTCCCTGCCACAACTACACAACCCTGCTGGGGCAGTGAGAAAGTGGCTATGGACAGTAGGCCATGTTCCAGTAGAAGAGCTTTATTCACGAAAACAGGTGGCAGGCTGACCCTTGGTATAGACTCTCATTTGACTGTCTTTTGTGTCCCTTATTATTTCTCAGCATTAGGGTTGTGGTCACAGTGGAACAAACAGAAGAGGAACTAGAGAAAGCTGCGACCACAATCAGCAAGGTGGCCCAGACCGTGCTGCTTTAGTCTGGGACCTGGTGGCCTCTCACCACGCAACACGCAGACAGACCTGAGTCACTGCAGAGTGAGCCAGAGGGGGCCTGCGGGAACCACATAGGGTGTCACTAGATGGTGTGGATATCGACTCAGTGTATGACCATGGAAAGGATGCTGGGTACTTAAAAGAAAACAAATCCAAAAGCCCAAGAACTGATTTTCTTAAGAGAAAAACTAATGACAGCGTATAATTGATATTTAAATTGTGCTGTTTAGTACTATTTAAACGTTTTATTAATACTAGTATTTTATATTCTTTTTTTTTGTTGTCATTGTTTAAAAATGGAGCTTCAGTGTATCTTCTTTCCCTTCTAATGATAAAGATTGTGAGCACTCCTTAATATCTCATAGAAAATTTTCTGCAACATTAAAGCTTAGAGGCACTTCAGCATATATGATACAAAATGTATTGAAGATCTAATTCAACCACATCTTTTTCAGTCTTCGTCATGTGAAGCTCAATGGTGGCTAATATATAAAGAATACTTTATGTGTGATCATTATAAATTTTTCGTTATATTTGAATCCTAGAATTTTTATATACACTAAATACTGATGTTGCACCATTTCTAACAGTGAATCTTAGCATCCCTAACCAGAGAATAGTCATTATACTTCCTAAGTGAGCAATAATTTAAATCAAATGCTATTTTATTTTAGTATAATTGACCTTTACATTCGTTATGTGTTGACTTCTAATCTGTTTTCAGAAGAGGATTATTGTGATGATCCCAAAATAGAAATCATGTCCTTGATATTTTAGAATATCTAGAATGTGTTCTTTTTTGTATAGGGACGTATAACTACAAGCTTTTTTTCTAAGCTAAAGAAAATGAGACCTTTATTTCTTTTCAGTTTATGAATTCCAAATATCTAAAAAAGATGTGAAAGCACTAAAAATAAAATTTTTAAGCTGTGCTTCAGCTATCTGTTTTTTTCTTTAGCAAACCAAGTTGGGTGGTATAAATGTTTGTGATATGTGCCATAAGGTACTACATAAATATTACACTATTACTCCATCTCTTATTAAAGGGAAAGGAATAAAATTATATTAAAAACGTCATTTTATAATATATGTTCATATTAACAAATGGTCTTCAACATCTTTTTAAATAACATATTTTTTTAATGTTTAGTTTCTATTTTGCTCGAGGTATTTTGTACATATGTGCCTTGTGATTGCTGCTGCTTTAAAGGACACAGTACTCTTTGGGGGATGAATCTGTTTTGTTTTGTTTTTTAATGAAATAAACCTACATTCCTGATAATCAGTCTTTTGCATATGTAATCTATTCAACAGAATAGTCTCTTGATTTTAAATTCTGCAGGCCTAGGGTAGTATTCTGTGTGTGTGTGTGTTTGTGTCGTGGGGGTTTTTGGAAAATATTAATTTAATTTCTTAGTGCCTTTCTTCAATGTACAGTATCTGAAATTTCCTTGGTTCCTATTGATTTAACCCTTGGCCACTTATGACTACAAAAATACCAGACCTGTTATTTTTATAAACAGATTAGGATTGTAACTTTTCAGCTACTTTTATAATACTCTATAAGTCAAAATTGCAATAATCTAGTGGTTTATTGCTACATTTAAAAAATGATTGGACTCAAAAAAAAAAATGATTGGACGTTCCTGGAAAAGATGGTGGACATTATTTAACTTTATTAACATTATTTAATGCTCACACATTATTTAACTTCAATCCTTGAAACACATCAACACGAACCAAAAATAGAGTCTTTATATTAAAGCTATAGAGTGACCACAATCTGGTAATACACACCACAGAAAATATCTACTGGAAGCAATAAATTTGTATGAAACAAGCAAAATGTTGAGAAACAACAGTCATCTCAAACCTCAAGTAGTTTACAAATTGCTGTTTTAGAAACAGTGAGAGAGAGAGGGTTCTGAAGTGCTCTATCAACGGACCTCTGTTTAGAAAGGCAGTGGCTGGGTGAGCAGCGTGGAAACCTTTTGAGCCGGTTTCCACTCAACAGTTGCCCCCAGGGGAGAAAGAAGCCACCCACAGCGGCTCCCTTTCTGTTGTCCATAGAAGGCTCTAGCTCAGGAAATGTGGGGCTTTGAGTCAGGTTAGGACACATGGACCACAGGCCTAAATATAAAGCTTAAAACTACGAAACTTCTAAGAGAAAGCACAGGAGGAAATATTTTAAATCTTTGGTTAGGCAAACATAGATACAATACCAAAAGCGTAAGCCATAAAAGGAAAAATTGGTAAATTAAGCTTCATTAATTCATTGTTTAATTTGTTCTTCAAAAGACAGCTTGAAAGAAATGAAGACAGGTCACAGACTGTGAGAAAATATTTGCCAATCATATGTAATAAAACATGCGTATCCATAAATATAAAGAACACAACCCCAAAATAAGAAATCCAAAAGCATAATTTTAAAATGGTGAAAGACTTGACATTGCATCAAGAGAGACATTCAAATATCTAAACTCATGAAAACGTATTCGACCTCATTAGTCATCAGAGAAATGCAAATTAAAACTACAAAGAGATACTATTACACACTCACTAGAATGACTAAAATCAAAAAGACAGATAACACCAAATATTGGCAAAATGCGGAAAAAATTGGAAACTACATTGTTGGTGGAAAGGTAAAATGGTACAACTACTTTGGAAAAGTTTGGCAGTTTCTTAATATAAATTTGTCATGTGGGCCAGCAAATCCACTTCCAAGAGAAATAAAAACATGTTTGTGCAAAAAATTGTACACAAGTATTCATAGGATTTTTTTTTTAATTTATTTTTTTTATTTATTTTTGGCTGCATTGGGTCTTCGTTGCTGCGCGCGGACTTTCTCCAGTTGCAGCGAGCGGGGACCACTCTTTGTTGCGGTGCGTGGGCTTCTCGTTGCGGTGGCTTCCCTTGTTGTGGAGCACGGGCTCTAGGCGCGCGGGCTTCAGTAGTTTTAACACGTGGGCTCAGTAGTTGTGGCTCGCAGGCTCTAGAGCACAGGCTCAGCAGTTGTGGCGCATGGTCTTAGTTGCTCCGCGGCATGTGGGATCTTCCCCGACCAGGGCTCGAACCTGTGTCCCCTGCATTGGCAGGCAGATTCTTAACCACTGCGTCACCAGGGAAGCCCTATTCGTAGCAGGATTATTCATAATAGTCAAATGTCTGCCAGCTGATGAATGAGTAAACAGAAAGCCGTATATCCATACAATGGAATACACTTCAGCAATAAAAAGAAATGGATAAATCTCAAAAAAGAAAACATTTTGGTAAGTGAAGAAACCAGATGAAGACAACCACGAAATTACGTGATTCCATGTATATTCAATGTCCAGAGAAATGTAAAAAGAAGCTAAGTTAGTGGTTGCCCGCGGCTGGGGGTGAGAATGGGATTGACTGATGAAGACTGTCAGCCCCGGGGACCTTTCCAGGAGGTGCTCTAAAACCGGATTGTGGTGATGGGCACACAACTCTCTGAATATACTAGAAACCGTTGAATCAAGCACAAATCTCTGATAATGAACATAACTACTAATGAACTGACTTTCTTCCAGTCATTACAGCAAATACTCTCTTATCTGTGTTGTCCATGATGAACATTTGGAAGTCTGTGACGTGTATGGGCTGGCAGGCCTCAGCACAGAGGTGGTTCCTGCTGGGTTCCTCATCCCCTTTGTGATGTGCACGGTTTGTGAGTGCACGTGGCCCACGTGCCAGAACAGAGCAGGAGGCAGCCCAAGGCAAATTCGAAAACAGAACAGGGTCTGTTCCTAGCTCATTTACTCAATAGCCATGAGTCCTTGGACAAGACCCTACTCCTCACTGAAACAAGTTCTTTCTATGAAATAGAGAGTTGGGCTGAAGGACTATATTTGAATTATCTTAAATCCTCCTGCTGTCATAGTGTTTCCCAGGCCAAGTTGGAAAATTCTCCTTGGCTCCAGACAGACCTCTGTCACTGAGAAAGAACTACCCATACACACCTTTCCCACAGGGGATGTGGAGGCCCCTTTGTTCGGCCTCACACCAACCAATATCCTATTTTGATGAAAATGCACAAGCCAGAAAACTTCAAATATAGGGTTCCATTCCCCCGATTGTTGGTACTTATCCTCAGTGACTGTCCCCCTGACCCCACGCCATCTCTCCCCTGCTTAATGGCTTCCAAGAACTTCCTTGGAGGCACCCTCCACGCTGCTCGTCACCATGGGCCCCTTTGTCCTCTCACCCTCATTTAGTCCACAGACTCCGTGACATCTGAGGAGGCTGCTGAGGGTTCCATGCACAGTGCAGAGGAAGCCCTGGAGTCAGGTCATCTAGACAAGAACCAGCATCACCACCTGCCATCCGTGTGAACCTGGAGAGTGGCTTCAACTGACTGTGCCTCAGTTTCTACATCTGTGAAATGAGAGTAATCGTGCCCCAGCCCACAGAGCCATTGTGAGAATTAGGTGAGACGATACATGCAAATACTTTAAATCGTACCTGATGTGTAGTAAGTACAAAATATGTGTTATTATTATTATTAATAATGTAAATGAGACAAATTGGCAAAAAGAACTCGATACAGGAGTGCAGATCTCTTACCTCTTATATGATCCAGTAAGAAATCACTCCAGGAGGGCTTAGGACTTACATGACATCCAGGTCCATGATTTTTCCTGCAACTGCTTTATGGAAGCTACCCCAAATACTGAAGACTGAAGGAGTATTTCTGTCCCTTTAATTCACATGCACGGCTTAGAACCAGCTTCCTGCATGTTCTGTTGACAATCCAGATCTCCTGGCAGTTAATTCCAAGCCCACCCCTCCATCTCCCACACGGGGGCTGATAGAAAGCTGAGAAACTGAGTGCCCCACCCACCCTGGGGGCTGGAGCTGAAGAGAGAGACCTCTGTTCAAATTCCCAGCGTGTTTCTTTAGGATCTGATGCCACTGAAAGTGAAAGAGGCAGGGAAAGTGTGGTGTGTTGTCAGGTTTCCCAGCTCCTTGCAGGTAAGCAAGACTTGTATTTTCAGCTTAGCCCTTTCTCAGCTCACAAGCTCAGAACTAGTAGAGGTCTGGAGGCCAGGCCTCACAACAGGCTGCCTCCATGCAGGCAGGCCTGAGTCCCCTACCGGGATAGCAGAGATGTCTCTCTATCTGAGCATCCTAATGCTGCTGCTGCTGAGCTGAGTTGAGTTAGAACAGGCCCGAGTTGCCATTTCCACGGCCTCAGATCTGTGGGTGATACATCATTTTATGGCTGTCACATCTGCCTCTTCCACATTCTTGATTTCTTTTGTTCAAGTGAAGAGAAAACCCTCATTTGCCCTGTGCAATCGACCCACAGTCTCTGCTTGGAGCTGAGCACCAGGGGATTGGTGAGTGCACGTGGCCCACGGTTCCTCCACATCTGTTTTCTGTCCCTTAGTGGCTGGGTGGCCTCCTGGCTCGTCTGACTCCCCAGCTTAGATGGATGTGCAAAGTCCTTATTCTCCGTCCCTGGGGATGAGGAGCCTTGCTTCCTTGTTGTTTACATTTTTAAAATTACACAGTGATTACATGTTCAAATTAAACATCCGAACAATGAGGAGGCATGAAGAATAAAACTTGAAAATCCTATTTCCACCCATTCCACTCCCCTTCCCAGGGGTAACTCTTATTCACAGTTCATTGGAGATCCTTCAGGACTGGTTTCCATTTACATATATACCTGTATTCAAATAGATTTTTTAAAATGCAGAACAACAGCCTTGTTCTTGTTCCTTGTTCTGACTTAGCCTAGGAATTTTTCTATACCAGGCCCTCATTCCTTTTACTTTATGAAGAGTATTCTGTAGTTTGGATGTGTTACAATTTATTTGACTGACGTTCTTTTTGTAGACATTTAAGGTTCTTATTTTTTTCCTATGACAAACAATGCTGAAATGAACATCCTGGAACATGTAACTATATGTGCCTCTGTGGGTATTTCTACGATGTGGATTTTAGAATTGGAATCTTGAGTCCAAGAGTTTGCAAAGTCTTTGGATAGATACCAACAAATAGTTTTATCAGGTATCTATAGGACAAGTTTTTTTTATTTTATTTCTTTTCTTGAGTTTGTTATCTTTCTCTCTACAACTATTTCAAATTTTTATGCTATCAAGTTCTCCAGTCTCTTCCATTATGGCCTGGAAATTTTGCCTTGCTAAAAAGATGTCCCCACTCCAGAATTATAAAAAGGCCATCCTTTCTCCTTCAAATACTTCTTCGTATGGATCCATAGCTGCTTGGAGAGCCGTTTGTCTTGCCTTGGCTAACATCAGAACTTTCCAACTATTGTTGATTTCTAATATGTTTTTGTATCTGGTAGGACAAGTCTCCTATCTTTCTCTTGTTCAAAATGTTCTTTGACATTCTCACACTTTTTCTCTTCTGGAAGAATGTTAGAATCAACTTATCATATTTTAAAATCGGCACGGTTGTATCTGCACCATACAGCCTTCAAACATGTTGATGGAGACCTTAATTCTCTCAGGCAGAAACTACCTGATGAGGTCAAATGCTCCAACCAGCTGTGTTGATGGAAACCTTTTCTGAACATGCTAGAAGATCCACAGGGAGGGACTTCCCTGGCGGTCCAGTGGTTAAGACTCCACGCTCCCAATGCAGGGGGCACAGGTTCAATCCCTGGTCGGGGAACAAAGATCCCACATGCTCCACAGTGCAGCCAAAGAAAAATTTTTTTAAAAAAAAAGAAGATCTATATTTATTAATCTTTGTCCCCTCTGCCCCCTGCATCAGTGCAACCTGACCCTCATTGACCCAGTAAACATTGAGTGAATAGATTCTAGGACAAGAGCAATGAGCTCTTGTTATAGACCCACAGCATTGGCTCTTCCTTACAGCCTTGTACAACCCTGAGCAAATAGCTTTACTTTATGACAGTTGGCTTTCTCATCAGTAATATGGTCACAGTCTTACAAGTCCTGCCTACCTCTCGGTGATTCCAGAACCAAATGTGTGCCATGCGGTGTCAGAACACTAAGAGAGTGAGCTAAGGTGAAACTTCCTAATGAAATGGAAATGGGAGGAGGTGGAAAGACAGGTAAAAGCTAGACAAGAAAGAAAATGTTCTCCTTGGACTGTTTGCTACCCATCCCCCAACCACCCACAGAAGGCTCTAGAAGAGACAAAAGACATCCTGTTCTCAGGATCCCTGGAAGTCTTAGGGAGCTGCCTGGGACCTGGGGGAGTAAAACACCTCCAAAAATGATGGATGAACCTCTGCTTAAAACATCTGACAAAATTGCAAAAGAGTGTACAGAGCCCAGACCCAGCAATGACTCCTTCTCTCCTTATCCTTACCTGTCTCTGCTCCTCCTTGGCATTCTGTCTGTTGGAAATCAGACCGAGGAAAACGATGGTCTTTAATTGAAAGCTTACAATGTACCAGATGCTGTTCTAAGCACTTTTTCATCCTCAAGGAAACCCTGTGAGGTGGGGATTATTGACATCCACATTTTATGGTTGAGGAAATTGAGGCACAAAGAGGTGGAGTGACTTGCCCATCATCACACAACCAATAAGAGGTAGGATCTACATAGAACCCAGGTAGTTGGGCTCCAGCGACTATGTGCCCATCCACCACATCACACTGCTTCTTATGCAAAATCACATTTTCTTTTTTTTTTTTTTTTTTTTTTTTTTTTTTGCGGTACGCGGGCCTCTCACTGTTGTGGCCTCTCCCGTTGCGGAGCACAGGCTCCGGACGCGCAGGCTCAGCGGCTATGGCTCAAGGGCCCAGCCTCTCCACGGCATGTGGGATCTTCCCGGACCGGGACATGAACCCGTGTCCCCTGCACCGGCAGGCGGACTTTCAACCACTGCACCACCAGGGAAGCCCCAAAATCACATTTTCAATGTGCTTTCTCTCTCTGTTGGTTACATGTATCTGAGGATCCTAAGAATCTTAGATATCCATCTAAGAGATATATATTGATACTTATCTCCAAAGTAAGGTATCTGGAGTGATGTTTAGCTAATGTTAATGTTAATTCTATTCAAAATGAAAATGCTTTGGAAACTATAACGTACTTTAACATAAAAGATTTATTTGGTGTACAAATCACTGTGCTGTATACCTGAAACTAATACAGTATTGTAAATCAACTAAATTTCAATTTTAAAAATTCATTAATTAAAAAAAGAAAAAAAGACGTCTGCATCCTAATTCCAGGAACCTGTGAATGCTACCTTATTTAGAAAAAGGGTCTTTGCAGATGTAACTAATTTTACGTTCTTGAGATGAAGAGATCATTCTCGAGTATTGAGAAGTGACGGGGGCGTACCTAAGTCCAATGATAAGTATCTTCAGAAGAGAGACACAGGGGAGATGAGAAGACGTGAAGACAGAGATAGAGATCAGAGTGATGTAGCTACAAGCCAAGGAATGCCAAGGATTACCAACAGCTGTCACAAGCTGGTCATCTTACCCCAGAGCCTCTGGAGGGAGTGCAGACCTGCCAACATTTTGATTTTGGACTCTGGCCTCCAGAACTGTGAGAGAATAAATTACTGTTGTTTTATTACCTATCCGCCCCCCCCAAAAAAAAGATTTCTTGGTTTATATTTTTATGTACTGTAGCGTTTGTATTTCATATCTATTTCATTTTCAATATAATTTTTTCTGTTCAGTGTATTTTTGTGTTCTTGTAATCTGCTAAAAAGTCTTATAAAATATGATATATTTAATTCCTATATAAGATTTATTAGAACTGTTTTTTATTTGTCACTTATCTGTACCTATTTGAATCCTTCTATTTTGTGAATAGTATGTTGCTGTCATTTTTGAAATTATATCTTAAAATTTTTATTCTTATGCAACATTTTCAGTGTAATTACTACTGACTAGATGACTCTAAGTGAGATACTTCCTTTAATTTTTTGAAAGATATGGATGAGGCTATTTGACATTAGTTCTTTTTCTTTTAAAATTTAAAAATCAAATTATATTGAAGGATTTCTACCCCAAATGTTCCCACCTTCAGCCACACTCTCACGAGGCAACCACTTAAACCTTTTTCTCTTTATTTCTTCTGGAGAACCAAATATTTATCTAAGTAATGTTATGTCTCTATTTCCTCATTTATCAGCCTTAGTTAGGATCCCCTATTTCAAAAATATTTTGTGCATATCTTTTCCCCATTTCTCTGTTTGAATTACTACCTTTCACTTGTTCATTCTTCTAGGAATTCTTGGTTTATGCCAGGTAATAACCCCTTATAGTTTCATGCAATTGCATTACTAGCTGACCTCTATATCTTAGCTATCTCATTGAGCAGAAGCGTGCATTTTGATGTAATGAAACCTATCAACTTTTTTTCCTTACAGTTTTTGCTTTTGAAGTTTAGTTTAAGGACTTTTCAATACTCTTAGCTCTCCACTGATTTCAGATCTTTATTTTCACATTTAGGTCTTTAATCCAGCTAAAGTCTATCCCTGTATCAGGATTAGGCAAGGGTCAAATTTCATTTTTATTCTTCTTCACATGGTGAGATTGTTTTCCCAAATCATTCACTAAGCAAACTGTTGTTTCTCCATTAATTTATTCTTATAGTTTATCTTATATTAAGTCTCATACAAACAAGGATCAGTCTTTAAGTTATTATGTTCCCTTGGTCTGTTCATCTGTTCTCGTGCCAATTTCACTGTCTTTATTAAATTATCGTCTTTCAACATGTCTTAATATTTGGCAGGGCACACTCACCCTTTTTTTTCTCTAAAACTGACTTCACTATTCATAGATTTTTATTCCTTCATATACGTTTTAAAATAAAGTTTAGTTGAGTTCCTCAAAAAAGATCCAAGTGGAATTGTCTGATATTGCATTTCATTCATAGATTAATTTAGGAAGAATCAACATCTTATAATATTAAATTGTCCAATCTAAGAGAATGGGACATCTTTGTAAATATTTATTCAGATCTTCAATCTCCTTTATTAGAGTTAAGTTTTCCCATAGAGGGATTTTTGTACTGGATAATTTCTAGATATTTTATACTTTTAGTTATTGTAATTTGTATTTACTTTTATAGTATTTACTGGTCAATTTTGCTGGTGTAGGAAAGCATTGACTTTTTTTTCAAATTTATTAGTAACTTATTATATTATAGAGTAAATGCTCCAAGTAAAAGAAAAGCATTTTAAGATTGGATAGCAAAAACTTAGGTATATTAAAACTCCACATAATGTCCACTGTGTGTAAAGTGACATTAAAAAAGTAAATAAGATTGAGCAATTAAGGAAAAGCAAACTGATATAACTACTGATATACTTACTGATGAGCATCATTAAGAAGTAGGACAGCAGGGATCCTTGTTCCCTCTTCTTGCCCCAAACATGGGCAGTTGTCTAGGGGAAGAGCTTTCATAACTGGATTCCAGATGCTTTTCTGTCTTTCCACCCAGACTGGCCACTACAGTTCTGCCTCTTCCAGGAAGCCACGTCTCCATCACCAAAACTGTTGGACTTGTGACTTGATTATTCCCTTCTTCCAAGGAAAGTTAGCCTGTTTGTCTTGGTTCCCTTTGTCCCTGAGTCTCTCAGGGGTGACACAGAGGGCCCACGTGAAGTCTGCACATACGCTTGGTTGTCTCACAGTAGAGGAATGCTGAGGTTGTGGGATTTATTTCAGTTTCTTTGAAGTAGGAACCAAGCCTGCTTGTTGTCTCAATGGGAGAGATGAGCTTGTCTTTCCAAGTTCCTCACTGCATTTTTCAGTTCAATGTTACTGCTTCAATTCCAACAGATGTTTTTCCCCCAGGATTATCCTGCTGAATTGCTGAGTCTTGGAGGACTCCTCTTCTCTCCACTGTCCTCAGATCTTCTTGTTCTAACAAAGAGATCAGAGTGGGTTTCAATGATTGTTACTCTGCTGTGGTCAGGTTCTTGTAGTTCTCCAGCATCACATCTCTGAAAAGAGTCCAGTGAAGTCCACTCTTCCTGGGTGAAGTCCACAGCCACATCAGCGAAGGTCACTGAGTCCCAAGAACAATTTCTCAAACACTCAGTCATCATCCTTTCTGCCTCTATCTTTTCCTCAAGAAGGCAGAAAGGGTCCTTAGAAAGGACACTTTTTTCCATTTTCATTTCTTGTGGGTACTGAAAACAATTCATTATATATATGATATACACATCATATTTGTATTAGACACCACTGGTCAAGACTGCAGCTGGATATTTGAAGGGAAGAAAGATGAAGTTTTTTATTCAGTTGACATGCTTGAGCTTCCTTGATGGATGTTGCAGAAGCTTGAGGCCTGGGCTTCCCTTTAATTTATCTCTGGCTTATTCCTTTATGTGTTCAGTAGATAATTAAAAAGTTATGAGCAGTTGAGAGCAGAAACATATTCAGAAAATGTCTTGGCATTATAATTCAAAGTTCCAAGCACACTCTGAACCACACGATGACCAGCATGACTCCAGCACTGATTTTTTTTTTTTTTTTTGCAGTACGCAGGCCTCTCACTGTTGTGGCCTCTCCCGTTGTGGAGCACAGGCTCCGGATGCGCAGGCTCAGCGGCCATGGCTCATGGGCCCAGCCGCTCCGCGGTATGTGGGATCTTCCCGGACCGGGGCACGAACCCGTGTCCCCTGCATCGGCAGGCAGACTCTCAAACACTGCGCCACCAGGGAAGCCCTAGCACTGATTTTTATAAGTTGATTTTGAAAACTTACTGAATCATTTGTTGATTCTTTTGTTTTTTTCTAGTTAGATGTTCATTATACCTCTTATTTCTTTTTCTTTCGTTGTAGCATTGTCCAGGATCTCCAGAACAAGATTAAGTGGTGGCAGTGGTAGTGGGCACGTTTATCTTGTAATTAACCATAAAATAAGTTGGGAAGTGTTCTCTCCTCTTTACTGGAAGAGGAGCAATTTGTAAAAATTGGTATTCTTTAAATGTTTGGCGAAATTGTCTATTTGAAAACATCTGAAACCTGGGGATTTCTTTTTCAGGAGCTTTTATTACAAATTCTATTTCTTTAATGATTATAGAACTATTCATGTACCTATTTTATATTGCTGAATTTTGGTAGTTTGTGGTTTTTAAGGAATTGGTCCATTTCTTCTACGTTATCAAATTTATGAGCATTGAGTTTCTTGTAGTATTTGTTACTTATTATTTTAATGGCTGCAGGATCCTTTGTGACATTGGTGATTTGTGTCATCTCTTTTTGTCAAGAGGTTTGCCAGTTTTATTGATTTTTTTTGACAAATGAGTTTTTTGTTTCATTAATTTTCTCTCTTGTTTTTATTTTCATTGACTTCTGCTTTTTTGTTGTTGCTGTTTGTTTTGTTCCTTCTGTTTGCTTTTTATTGTTGTTTTCTCCTTTCTTTTCTATTTCCAGTCTTTTGAGTTAGGAATTTAGACTACTGATATATTTTCTCTTTTCTAATGTAAAGATTTAGTGCTGTAAATCCCTCTCAGCCCAACTTTGATATGTTGTATTTTTTATTTCATTTATGCAATTTTTTTATTTTTTAAGTTCTTTTGAGACTTCCTCTTTGACCCATGGATTATTTAGAAGTGTATTGTTTAATTTCCAAGAATTTGGAAAGTTTTCTGTTGTCTTTCATCTACTGATTTTTTTTTTAATATCTTTAATGGAGTATAATTGCTTTACAATGTTGTGTTAGTTTCTGTTGTACAACAAAGTGAATCGGCTATATGTATACATATATCCCCATATCCCCTCCCTCTTGAGCCTCCCTCCCGCCCTCTGTATCCCACCCCTCTAGGTCGTCACAAAGCATTGAGCTGATCTCCCCTGTTCAGCTTCTGACTTCTTGATTTGATTTTATTATGGACAGAAAACATACTCTCTATGATTTCAATTCTTTTAAATTCATTAAGGTTTGTTATATGACCTAGGACGTAGTCATCATGGTGAATGTTCCATGAACACTTAGGTAGAATGAGTATTCTGCTATTGTTGGGTGGAATGTTCTATAAACGTCAGTTAGATCTACTAGGCTGATGAATTGTTCACTCATCTGTATTCTTGCTGATTTTATCTCTGGTAGTGCTACCAAATACTGCAAGTTGGGTACTGAAATACCCAACTACAACTGTGAATTTGTCTGTTTCTCTTTTCATCTCTATCAGTTTTTGCTTCATGTATTTTGAAATGCTGCTAGGTGCTGCACACATACTCAGGATTGCTACATCCTAGTGGGTTGATTAATCCTTTATCATTATGCAATGCCCACTTTTGTTCCTAATAATTTTCCTTGCCCTGAAGTTTACTTTATTTGATATTATTATGGTCACTCTTACAATTTTCTAATTCCTATTTACATGATACATCTTTTTCTATCCTTTTACTTCCTACTTATCTATGCTATCTGTGAAGTCATTTTCTTAGTCTGTATATAATTGATAAATGTGTATTATTCACTCTATCTATTTTTAATTTTTTTCCAACTTTACTGAAGAATAATTGATCTCTTTTAATTGGTTTATTTAAATTAATCATTGATGTGTTAGAGCTTAAGTTCTGCCATTTGGTATTTGTTTTCTATTTGTCCCTTTGTTTCTCATTCCTCTATTTTTTTCTTGTTTTCTTGTGAGTTACTTGAATGTTTTTTCTTTCTTTATTTGTAATATTTTTTTTAATTGTTTTTTTTTTAATTTTTGGCTGTATTGGATCTTCATTGCGGTGTATGGGCTTCTCATTGTGGTGGCTTCTCTCATTGTGGAGCACGGGCTCTAGGTGCGAGGGCCTCAGTAGTTGTGGCGCACGGGCTCAGTTGCTCCGTGGCATGTGGGATCTTCCTGGCCCAGGGCTTGAACTCGTGTCCCCTGCATTGGCAGGCAGATTCTTAACCACTGTGCCACTAGGGAAGCCTTCCAAATACAGTCTCATTGAGGATTGGGGTTTCAACACATGAATTTTGGGGGATACAATTCAATCCATAACGTTTGTTTTTTTTTATGTTTGGAGAGCTTCCTTTAACCAACCTTTAGATGTAGGTCAGATAGCAACAGATTCTCCTAATTTTCTTTCATCTGAGAAGTCTTATTTTCCATCCATTTCTGAAGGATAATTTTGCCAGATATAGAATTCAAGGTTGACAGTTCTTTTCTTTTATAACTTGAAAGGTGTTGTGCTGCTGAGTTCTGGCTTGATGGCTTCAGATGAGAAATCCAGTGTCATTAATTTGGTCTTCCTGTATAGTTAATGCATCATTCCTCTCTGATTGTTTTTAAGACTTTTTTTTTTGTCTTTAGTTCATCAGAAGTTTAATCATGATGTGTCTTTGTTTGGACTTCTTTGGGTTTATCCTATTTGGGTTTCACTTAGCTTCTTGACTCTGAAGTTTTATGTCTCTTGCCAAATTTATGAAGTAATTAAACATTATTTCTTTGATATAATGAAAGAACTATTTGAGTATTTTTTCAGCCCCACTCTCTTTCTCATTCCCTTCTGGGACCCTGATGATAGGATGTTATATATTTTAAATATTTACTTACATATCTGTTTCACAGATCCCTGAGGCTCTGTTCATTTTTTTCAGTCTATATTTTTGTTTTGTTCATATTGTATAGACTCAGTTGATCTATCTTCAGGTCCATGGATTCTATCCACTGTCATCTTTACTCTACTATTGAGTCTACCACGTGAGGTTTTTTTTTTTAATATCTGTTATTATATTTTTCAGTTCTATAATTTCCATATAGCTGTCTTTTGTATTGATAATTTCCATTTTTTGCTGAGATTTTCTATTTTTTCATTTGTTTCAAGAAAATTTGTAATTGCTTGTTGAAGTATTCTTATTAAATACAAGGATTTTAAAATCCTTATTAAATAAATTCAGCATCATAGTCATTTCAGTACTGGCATTTTTTAAATTTTAGTATTGGATTTTTTTTTTCCTCATTAAAAGTGTGGTTTTCCTGGTTCTTGGTATGAAATTTTATTGTATCCTTCACATTTTGGTTATTATATTAGGAGACTTTTAAATGCTATTTAAATCTATTTTATTAGACACTCACCCTTTTTAAGTTTAATGTTTAGATTCTGGCCTATTTTTGTGGGCTGTAGTTCCAGTGACAGTTTAGTTTTCAGAGCCCTTGACTTTCTACTCTGGTCTGCTTCATTCTTTGGCATTTCTGGGGCTCTTGCTCAGTCCCTGCAGGTGTTGCCTGAAGGGGTGGAAGTTGCTTTCCTGGGTCACCTAGAGTGCAAGGCCACCTTCAGCCAAGGGAGGTGGAGAGACTGAAGCCACAGGGCCTAGATCTTCTCATGCCATTGGATGGAGAGTGAAGCCATGCCAGGCTGTGCTGATGCTGCCCCACGGTGGATCAGTCTACCCACCAGTCCCCAGAAGAAGGGGTGGAGAAGGGGTTGGGTCAGCCCAGTGTGACTTTGAAGGCAAATGGAACCCTCTGATGTGCCCCCTTGTGAAGTGGGAGTTAGCATTCCACCCCACCCCCCACCATTTTGGCTCTGTTGGGTTTCTCCTTTCTGGGTTCTTTGGCCAATGCCTTTCTTGTCTGTTTGTTTGTTTGTTTGCTTGTCTATGCACATTGGTGATTCCAGGTTTCAGGCCTCTCTGGCACCCATATGAGGCATATAGGAGATAAAAGAACTCACCACATCATCAGTCCTGAAGTCCTGAGGTCTCTAACTAGTCCACCTCTTCTTTCCAGCTTTCAGAATCCTTTATTCTTGTCTGTTGGATTATTTCCGGGCTATTTGATTGTTTCTTGGGGGGATGGGTGGAGGAGGGATAAATGAGCCTACACTTTCTTGTTCTGGAACTGGAAATGCTATTAAAGATTTTGCATATGGAAAGAGGAATGAACCATTTAAATTGCATGGCTGCAAGAGCCACTTCTGGGCCTTGGTACAGAGTGGGCACTCTGTAATCATTATTGGTTGAATGAATGAAAAAAATGGAGTTTTCATACTTTAATTTCAGTGTCCTGGAGGCATGTGTGAGACAGAGCCCCGTTTTCCTGAATTCTTGGACAAGTACTTCTCAGGGGTTTTAGGCTTCATCTTTCTGAGAAAAGACCACAATGAACTGGTGGCCTAAAGGTAGGAGATTGCTATTGTTTAAAAGCGGATGACACTACTATGTCCTTATATCTGTCTATCCATCCATCCGTCTGTCCATCCATCCATCCATCTCTCTGTATATATATAATCACCTCGAGGATCATTATTCTTTTCTCTTTTCCAAAAAGATGAAAACTTGCTCTTCAGTATTCAGACATACTTAGCATAATAAGTCAGGACTCAAAAACACCCCCTTAGCTAGAATCTTTCTTCAAGAAAAAGGCCAGTATTTAAGATACAGAAATGATAAAATTTTTGAAATTTTACTCTTAGTAACACCAGATTAACATGACAGAATGTCAGCACTTTTTAAAGATGTTAATGTTGAGATTTCAATGAGATTTCCTTCAGCTCATATTTCCTTTTCTCTGTGAATAGTATGATGCCTCTCAGATGTGGCTTTTTAAATAAAAACATCTTAATGAAGCAGTAAATAATTCTATGGTGAGGGGATCAACTGTGAGGGGTGTGTTTCACAAAGGATCACACTCGCAGGTTTTGTTTTTGTAAATCTGAATTTTACTCCCCAGTGGATACCCCACTTTTTGTATTCAAGAGATGAAATACATAAGGAATTCATTAAGAAATCAGGCTTTGGTGGGACAGCTTTGATTTGACACTTTTGAAATATGATCTAGGTCACAGTGGTGAATGGTGCAAACCTCTTTTTTGGCAACGGCATCTGGACTTGATTATTTTAAATTAGGTTGTGGGGTGCTGGCATCCACCCCTCTGCAAAACTGCTACTGCAGACAGCCCTTGTTCCCCAAGATGATATGGCAGATTAGATGAGTTCTGAATACTTAGAAATAAACTTTTATATTCTCAACTTTGTTGTTTCAGTACCCCATTTTTATAAGCTTTTAGAATGTCACCTATTATCTTTCATTAGTAATGATGGCTTTCATGCCAAAGATAAATTAAACCTGGAGCATTTTATTAACATTTAACTTCTTCCTTCAGAAGCATAAGTGACACTAAATAGGTTCTTCAGCGAATATTTATTAAACGAATGGAAAATTACCCCAAGGTAATCTACCATTAAGAACACGCAGTTGTGTTCCGGGAGGTCTGTGGGCGGCTTTGTGGCTACCTGCACACTTTGTCCCACGGGCTTCACTCCCTTTCCATCTCAAGTGTTCAGGAATTCAAAACCCAACTGTCTCCTTCACTCCACCCTGACTGCAGTCAAACAAGAGGGTGTAAAATTGGGTTTAAACCCAGTTTTCGGCAACTAATAGGTACAGTTTTCTGATTTCAGGAATGTTTATATTTGAAAGTTGATTTTTCAGAATCAGAGTCTGGTTAAAAAAGAAAGAAAAAACACACTTTAACATCTAAAGAATTTACCAACTGTATTTCCTCTTTTATGTTGTTTCAGAAATAGTCACACAGCCATTTCTTAAATAATTTCATAGAAACCAAATTCCAAGTGTGCTTATGTTTCAGAGATGAATGGGTTATTTTGATGAGCTTTCAAATTTGGAAGGGTTTTATAACAAATATTTTGGGAAGAGATTGTGCACCAAGAAGAAATGGAATGCGGATCTTCATTTGTACCCACACGTCAGGGTGACACAATTGGATCCCACTTATTCTTCTCCCCAAGACTTAGCTTAAAAGCACCCAAGGGTGTAGAGTATTAGCATCTGTCACATTATATCTCAAAGCTCTCCAAGAAACTGCAACTCATTTAACCCACCCCCCAAAACCCACTTACAGATGAGAAAAGAAACAGGGAAACTAACTTGCCTCTCGTCCTACAGCCAGGATGTCACCAAGACCTGTTCTTGACTCCTATTCACTCCATTTGCTATACTTTTCTCTCTATCACACAGCAATCCAAAATGGGCTAAAAATAGCCCTGGAAGATAAAATCCTGGGAAAACAATAATTTCCAAAAGGGCCCTCGAATCTCCCTTAATTTCTAATCAACATGACTTTCCTTTGTTCCACTGAACTGTAACATTCTTTGTGTCCCACTCACCACCTTCTACTTTTAAATTTGGAATTTTTTTCCCTTCAAATGATGGTGTTTGGGGTTTTTTTGTGGGTTTTTTTTTTTTTTTTGGTGTATCAAAAAATAACTTATAAATCACAAAGTGAGAGAAACGCATTTATTTGTTAGAGAATAGGTGTTTAGAGTCTTGGGAACATTATTGATATTCCTGGGCTATTGTTTCCGAATCACTTTTCATCTGTTTCTGGACAGGCAGAGCAGACTCTTCCACGTTAAGAACAGAGGACTCTGGAGTTTTTCAGGAAGATAGAATTTCAATAAGGGTCTCCCAGTTTCTTAGCTCTATGACCTCAGGCAACGTTTTGAGCCTCAGTTTCCCCTTCTATGAAATGAGGTGGGACAAGCTGCTTCCCAGAGGTGTGGGGCAATTCCACAAGGCTTAGGTAATCAGATACCCGACCCACTTA